>NW_026596402.1:1320633-1535663 GCF_907164565.1 Psammomys obesus
CACACACACACACACACACACACACACACACACACACACACACACACACCTAATAGGTATATAGGCATTCCAGGAAGTAATATATACATAGTTCTTCAAAGAAAGGTTTTAAAAATATTGTTTCTTAGTACTTCTGAAAAACATTATGCTTAGAAAGCTTTAGAATTAATTGAACTACTCTGAATATTTATAAATTATTCAAGGAATCTATTATACCTGGAGTTTTTCAGAACAATCATATTTCTTATTTTTTGAAATCTGTTTTCCATCCTTTTTCTTCAACACAGTAGTGAGCAAGAGACTCCAGGAAGCTTTTAAGCTGGTAACATGTTGTTCCTCGGTGAAGTTATAAAGGAGAAGATTGTACTAGTTTTTCCTTTTGTAACCTCAGTGAGGAAAAATCAAAGCTTGAAATTCACAATCTCAGTGTCCCTTAGCTTTATATTGTCCACATTCTACTCTTCCTTCTCTGAGACTTTATTTTGAATGTAGCTGGAATGGCTGCAGATTTGGCCTCTGCACTCTGTTTATAGAAAAGGAGGTGAGAAACCGACTCCTGCAGCATTTGCATTTGAAATGTCTGACTATACCCATCTTCAATGATCACAGGAAAAAAGGCACTGTGGATTCTTTGCCTGGCAAAGGAATTTAACTTGTTTCCTACTGGACTCACAAAGGTATATACTGGCTGAGGCAGTCATATCACAACATAAAACAGGGAGTAGGGTGAAAATAGCAAATATTTGTTACGCAGGCAAAAAAGACAAGCAAATTCTAGTAACAATTTCCCTTAAGTCAAATAAAATAAACTCCAAACATTTGTTCAGCTCTCCATTATAAAACCATGTTTCACACCCCAGTAGATGTCAAAAAACCTGCCCAAATGGAGTGAGAAAATTATCTGATTCTTAGAAATGAGATTTTTATATTTCCATTTGGCCTTTTATTTTGGCTTATTAAGAGTAAATGGGCAGCTGAACAAGATTACTCATTCCTGATAGGAAGAAAAATAAAGTTAATAATAAGAAAAGTAGGTGGTTATATTCTTTAGTAGTCCTCCTAAACTCCCATCTAAAATCTCTGCCTGTCAATTTAAAACTATTTGTGCTATGATTGACTAATTTTATTTTACTGATTGCTGATTTATACTTTTTTTTTGAAAATGTAGTACAAGAAACCATTTAGTAAGCGTGTAGAACGTAAAAGCAGTGCAGGTAAAGATACTATACAATATTTCTGTTTTATTCCATGTCCAAGCTCACCAAAATTTCAAGCTACACTTAGAATAATCGCCAGCCTGCAGAAAGAAGATATTTGTGTATCTAAAGGATGTAGGGAGATTGAATTTGCTGGCCTGGATGTCACAGGTTATAGGGTGATATTATATACTTGAATCCTGGAGAACATATGCCCTATGACATTTTTTTTTTCTTTGTGAAGTTAGAAATGTTAACAGGAAGGACCTGAGGCAAACAATTAACAGGTTTTCTGGTCTCTGTGATTATCTTTTTACTTTCTTGAAAAAAAATATTTCCTTTAATATGTCCAAGTATTTTTTTTTGTTTTATTTTATAAAATAGCCTTTACTTGGGGCATTGCAGATATTGACCTGCTAAACTAACTTTACCATCCAGCCCCATCTCAAGCTACATCCCATTCATGGTCCCCAAATACTTATTAATGTTCTCCATATCCTCAGTCCGTGCTGATTTGGCCATGTGCTCTTTTCCCATGCTAAGCCATGGCACCTGGTCTGTTTCCTTCTCCTCTGATCCTCTTTCTTTTTCCTCCTGGCCCCTCAACCCAGCCTTCAAATCCCAAACTCTACCTCCGTTTCTTCTGCCAAATTCCAAGCTTCAGCATTTTTTATCAACCAATTAGCTTTAAATTAGGTGGAGCAAGGTTTACACAACATGAACAGGTGTACTTGAGAATGTGCTCATCTGAGCAGGGACAAAATCTTGGGGTCCATTAATTAACATTAAGGTACATAACACCAGGCCAACCCCCAACAGAAGGGTGTAAGATGGGATCTTAGAGTCGTTTTGATTTTAATTTCCCTGATGGCAAGGATGTTTCTTTTAGTGTTTCTGGAACATTAGATATTGAGAGGATGCTTCTTTTCTTCTACCTGAATGTGGATTCTGGAAATTGAACTTGGATCTTCAGGTTTGTAGACCATTGTCTTCATAGCACCAGAATCACCTCACAGGCCAAACTGATTGATATTTGAAGCCTTTTTAATGTTCGTAGTCATTGAGATCTGGTTCTCATTGCTTGGTGGACTAAGGGTCTAAATCCCTTTTTTTTTCTCCAAATCACATTTTTACAAACTGATTATGTTTATGTATGGTTTGCCCTTATGCCCTTTAAATCAATGTGATACAAATTATTACATGCCAAAATTCTTCTTTAAATACTTTATATTTTTAGAAACTTATAAAAAAGATAGTATGCTATTACATGTTTGCTTTTCATATAAAGAATCTAAACAATATGGAATTATTTTAATAATGTCAATTCATTGTACAGGGCTAATCATCAGATCATTAATAATAATAATAATCAATAATCAGATATGATCATTAAGATCACATGTTTCTATCTTTGAGGTCTGTTTAACTCTTACAATAAAAGCAAACCATGCCCTGCACTGTATTTCCATTCTGAATTGAGATGCATATTCCTGTCATAATATTTACCACACCAGGTCTCTATTATTTGTTTGTATGCTTTGTCCTCTCATGAAATTATGACTTCTTAATAGACAGTACCTTATTTTTCTTTATAATCCCATACTCTAGCACCAAGAGATTAATAATGAGAGCATAATGAGTTGAAGAGAATCTAAACAACCAGCTCATTGTGAACTCTAATCAAAGCACTTTAGGTACTTTAAGGCTATAAGAACTTCAGAATTATCAAGGTACTGTGGGTGAATACACTCTCTGTGGAAATTCCAATGCCATTAAAATAATGGTAAGAAGTAATACCTTTACAAGTGACCTTATATGATGCAGACTTCTTTTTCAACAATGGATTAAGGCCCTCAACAAGGATCAATTGGGTAAATTATAAATAACTGAATTGAACTTTGCTCAGTTGACATTTCTGTGAAGTCTCATGGATACAGGACAAACAAGCATACACAACAGACAGCAGAGTCTGGTAAACTCGTTTTTTTTTTTTTTTTTAATTTATTTCTCTGTATTTCATAACATACGACAGGAGCTGCCATAGGAAAAAATAAATAAAATTTTGGTGAACTTGTGCTTTAAGCTTTATTCCTAATTGTGGGATAAATTATCTTATCAAAGGCATTTCAATCTCAAACTAGAAGAAAGGAAAATGTTCTTTAAAGAAAACTAAGAAACCACAACATAACTAGGGAAGATGCTTAATCCTCATTCAGAAGGGCAAAGAGGGTAGAAATCGAAAGTAGGAGAAGACAAGGACACAGAGGATCTCTGAAAGACTCTACTCACCAGGGTATGGAAGGAGATACTGAGACTCATAGCCAAACTTTGGGCAGAGTGCCAGAATCCTTATGGAAGAAGAGGGCGATAGAAAGACCTGGAGAAGGCAGGAACTCCACAAGGAGAACAACAAAGCCAAATTACCTGGGCCCAGGGGGACCTGCAGAGACCTCTGCTCCAACTAAGGGCTATGCATAGAGAGGACCTAGACCCCCTGTTCAAAGGAAGCCCATTGGCTACTCAGTTTCCAAGTAGGTTCCCTAGGACGGGGTACAGGGTCTGTCAATGGCATGAACTCAATGGCTGCTCTTTGATCACCTCGCCCTGAGGGAGGAGCAGCCTTACCAGGCCACAGAGGAACATGAGGTACCAGGCTTGTTGAGAACTGATAGGCTATTGTCAGATAGAAGAGGAGGAATACCTCCTCTATCAGTGGACTAAGGGAGGGAAAAAGCCGGGGAAAAGGGAGGGTAGGTGTAACTGGGAGAAAGTGAGGGAGGGGGCTGTAGCTGGGATACAAGCTGAGTAAGTTTTAATGAATAATAATAATGAAATAAAATAAAATAATATATTGACTTGTAGATTTATACTGTAACTGTTTCCTTGTGTTGCTTTTTATCTTTCTACTTTATATCATATTTTAATGATACTAATATATATTATCCTGTCTGGTATTCTTTAATTCCTCATAATCTCCTGCTTTCTAAGCCTGGTTCACCAGTGAATTGGCAATGAACTGCACAAAGTGCTCTTTAGTCATGCTAAATTCAATTTTAACTGCAGTATAAAAATGATCAGTGTGGAAATGTTAGTCTGAAATAACTACTTGACTGCTGTCAAGTCGAGCGTAGTATTCAGAACATATACTTATGGCAATTAGATGCTTTGTTCACCCTTGAGCCTCCTTAGAAAATTGCAAGAAAACTCTAAAGACCAAAGCCTATCAGGTCTCATCATGACTGTGTGGATCTTCTTTCTCTGTGGCCTAATAAGTCCACCTTGCTTGGGGAAGGGGAGGTGATCAAATAGCAGGCAACAGAGTTCATGACATAGGCAGCCCCTGATCCCTTTACTGGGGAACGCCCATGGATAATAAGCTGCCCATGGGCTACATCTAAGCAGGAATTCTAGGTCCTCTCCATGCATAGCCCTTGGTTGACTCAACAGTCTCTGCAGGACCAATTGGCCCAAGAACTTTTGGCTCTTTTGGTCTCCTTATGGAGATCCTGTCCTTTCTAGGTCTTTCTATCTTCCCCTTCTTCTATAATATTCCCTGCACTCTACCCAAAGTTTGGCTCTGAGTCTCAGCATCTGCTTCAAAACCCTGATGGGTAGAATCATTCAGAGGTCCTCTGTGAATGGCTCCTCTCCTGTTCCCTGTCTTCTCCTGCTTCAGATGTCTATCTTGTTTTTGTACCTCCTGAATGAGGATTAAGCCATTTCCCTAGGGTACTCCTTGTTGTTTAGCTTCTTTAAGCCTATTGATTTTAGTTTGTTTATCCTATATTACATGGTTAATATCCACTTATAAGTGAATATATACCATGGTGTTTTTCTGCTTCTGGGTTACCTCACTCAGGATGATCTTTTCTAGTTCCATCCATTTGCCTGCAAATTTCATGGATTCCTTGTTTTTAATTGCTGAGTAGTATCCAATTGTGTAAATGTATTACAAATTCTGTGTCCATTCCTTGGTTGAGGGACATCTAGTTTGTCTCCAGATTCTGGCTATTATGAATAAAGCTGCTATGACCATAGATGAGTTCTTTCTTGTGTGGTTGAATATCTTTTGGATATAAGCCAAGAATGATGTAGCTGGATCTTGAAGTAGCACTGTTCTTAATTTTGATATTGATTTCCATTGTGGTTGTACAAGTTCACATTCTTACCAGCAATGGAGGAGGTTTCCCCTTTCTCCACATCTGCTGGTGCATGTGATGTTACTTGAGTTTTTGATCTTAGACATTTTGCTGGGTAAAAATTCTACCAAACTCCTACAGCTGATAAGCACTTTCAGAGAAGTGGTTGAATACAATATTAACTAAAAAAAAATCAGTATCCCTCCTGTATACAAAAGTCAAAAAGCTTAAAAAAGAAATTAGTGAACCAATGCCTTTAACAGTAGCCACAGATAACATAAAGCTTCTTGGTGTAGCTCTAACCAAGCAAGTGAAAGATATATTAAAAAAAGAAAGAAAGAAAGAAAACTTCAAGTCTCTGAAGAAAGAAATTGAAGAAGGTATTAGAAAATGGAACAATCTCCTATGCTCATGGATCGGTAGGATTAATATAGTAAAAACGGTCATGCTACCAAGAACAGTCTACAGATTCAATGCAATTCCCATCAAAATACTAACACAATTCTTTCCAAACCTTGAAAGTACAATTCTCAATTTCAAATGGAAAAACAAACAAACATAAAACAGAATAGCTAAAACTATCCTATACAATGAAATAACTTCTGGAGGTATTTCCATCACTGATACAAAGTTGTACTATAGAGAAACAGTAATAAAAACAACATGGTACTGGCATAGAAACAAAATGGAGGATGAATGGAATTGAATCTAATACCCAGAAATAAACACACACATCTATGGTCACCTGATTTTTGACCAAGTAGCCAAAACCATACAATGGAAAAACAAAAACAAAAAATCTTTATCAAATGGTATTGATATAACTGGTGTCTATATGTACAAAAAATGTAAACTGATCCATACTAATCAGCCTGCACAAAAGTAAAGTCCAAGTGGATCAGAGACCTCAACTTAAAACCAGACACACTAAATTTGTTAGAAGAAAAAGTGGGAAGAGCCTTGAACTCATTGGCATGGGAGACAATTTCTTGAACAAAACACCAACATCATAGGCTTTAATATCAACAATCAGTAAATGATACCTCATGAACCTGTTAAGCTCTGTAAATCAAAGGACAGTGTCAACAGGACGACAGCCTACAGACTTGGAAAGGATCTTCACCAACTCTACATCTGACAGAGGGCTAATATCCAGAATATATAAAGAATTCAAAGAACTTAAACACGACCAACAGCCCAGGCTGTAAGAGCAACAATCAAAAAATAGAACCTCATAAAACTGAAAAGCTTATGTAAAGCAAGGGATACCATCATCAAAACAAAAGAAATGCCTACAGACTTAGAAAGGATCTTCATCAACTCTACATCTGACAGAGGGCTAATATCCACAATATATAGAGAATTCAAAGAAGTTAAACACCAACAAACCAAGTAATCAAATTAAAATTGGGTACAGACCTTAGCAGAGAATTCTCAAAAGAGGGATATAGAATGGCTGAGAAATACTTTAAAAAATGCTCAACATCTTTAGCCATCAGGGAAATGCTGCCAAGTTTTAAAAATATATTCTTAAGAAAGTTTAATAAGGGGGCGGGGCAAGATGGCGGCACCGGGAGGACTCTCATTCTGAGGACCAGCACAGAAGGATTGGCACAGTGACCAGCAATCAGAACTCGCGGCCATAAAACACAAGTGGTTGTGTTTCTCAGGTGAGAGGATACCCCACGGTGGGGGATTCGATCAGCTTTAACTCACCCGGCTAAACCGCAGAAGAGATCCCCTTTCCGCCAGGCGCTTGGTCGCCAGCCCAGAGCTACCCGCCAGCGCGATCTGGTCACAGTCCCAGACTGAACTGTGGGCCCACAACACCATAGACTGGATTTCCCAGTCGAGAGATAACCCCACGGAGCAGGAAACAATTGGGACCGACCCCACGTTACCCAGACATCCCCTGGAAAAGACTCGGGTTCCGCGGGTGCCCCAGGAGCCAGCACGGACCCAGAGCCGGGACAAAGGCGCCTGCCTGCACAGAGCCCTGCCTGCGCCTGTGATTCGCCGCCTCAGATAGAACTGTGGGCACCAGGGCAACAGGGCACCAGACTGCTTGTCTCTGGCAGGAGGAAACCCCCAGCGGAGGGGGTCAGCAGCTCTAACGCTTAGGACACCCAGCACCAAAACACTTCCTGGACTCACGCAGACTCTAGTGCAGGCAGAAGCGCTATGCTCTGCCGCCATTGTTGCGTTCCCCTGGGGCACTGGGACACACAGCTGCATCCTCGGACCTGCAGGAGCCGAAGAGCCATTACAGCAGCCCTCAGATACTGTGCCAGGGATCGGCCAGGTGTCCCTGGCTGGACTGCCAAAACTGTAGGAATCCCTGATCCTTCAGGGGGGCTGCACCCACAGCGTCAGGACCAGAGCGGTGCCTACAGCCGCCATCCCAGACAGAGACACACAGCTTCTGGTCCAGAGTGAGGCACCCAGCCTCCAGACCAGAGCAGTGCCCCCAGGCGCCAACTCAACCTAGGTGCACATTCTCCAGGTCCAGAGCAGAGCAATCAGCCTTTGGCCCAGAGACTTGCTGAGTACACCTCCCACTTTCTCAGACAGAACTGTGCGCCCCAGGATAACAGACTGAATTTCCCTGTTGGGAGAAAACCCCACAGCTAGGGAATCAGCAGTCTCTTCAAGAGGACTGTACATGGAAATTTAGTGAGCAGCAGCACACTAAATTTATAACAAGAAACCCAGCAGTGGGGAAGCTGTCTGAGAAATTTTATGGGTAAGAGGAGATCCCCCCGTGCCTATCATAGACCACAGCTACTACTCAGGGCTATAAACCTGAGGTGAACAGTGGCAACTCCTGAGAAACACTGGCCATAAAGTGACCATAACCAAAAAGCAGAGAAGGACTCCTTCAGGAAAAATCATCTTCCGGCCAAGGGGATACTCCCTACATCAGGACTCCAGGAAGCACAGAAACTAACAGCCAAAACCTAAATCAGCCCAATGGGTAGAGGTCAGCGTAAAGGCTCAACCAACAAAAGACAGAGCAATATGGCATCTCCAGAACCCAGCCATCCTGGGGCGAACAGCCCTGAACAATGCAGCATAATAGAAAATCAAGAAGATGACCTTACATCTATGTTGATGAAGAGAATAATAGAGGAAAAAGATAAAATACGTAAAGGATTAGAGGAAGATAAAACCAAACAGATCATGGCTATCCGTAAAGAAATGGAGGAAGATAAAGACAAGCAGATTAGGGCCATCCGTGAAGAAATACGGGAAGATGCAGCCAAACAGCTTGTGGCCTTCAGAGAAGAAATAATTAAATCACTGAAAGAAATCAAAGAGACAGAGTTGAAGGAACTAAAAGAAAAAGAGGAAAATACAAGCAGACAGGTGAAGGAAGTAAAAAAAAAAACAACTCAAGACCTGAAGATAGAACTAGAAAAATTAAAGAAAACACAAATGGAGGAAATAATGGAGAGGAAAAATTTTGGGAAGAAAACAGGAACTACAGAGGTAAGCATAACCAACAGAATACAAGAAATGGAAGAAAGAATCTCAGGTGTAGAAGATACAATGGAAGAAATCGATGTATCTGTCAAAGAAAATGTTAAATCCAAAAAATTCCTGACACAGACCGTCCAAGAAATCCAAGACAATATGAAAAGACAAAACCTAAGAATAATAGGAATAGAGGAAAAAGAAGACTCCCTTCTCCAAGGCCCAGAAAATATTTTCAACAAAATCATTGAAGAAAATTTCCCCAAGTTAAAGGAAAAGCCAATAAGGATACATGAGGCCTACAGAACACCCAACAAATTTGACAAGAAAAGAAAATCCTCCTGCCACATAATAATCAAAACAGTAAGTATACAGAACAAAGAAAAAATACTAAAAGCTGCAAGGGAAAAAGGCCAAGTAACATATAACGGCAAACCCATTAAAATCACACCTGACTTTTCAACAGAAACTATGAAAGCCAGAAGGGCCTGGACAGATATCATGCAGACCCTAAGAGAACACAGATGTCAACCCAGGCTACTATACCCTGCAAAACTCTCAGTCCTCATAGACGGAGAAAACAAGATATTCAATGACAAAAACAAATTTCAACAATACCTACACACAAATCCAGCATTACAGAAGACACTGGAAGGGAAAATACAACCCAAGAAAATTAGCTTCTGTCAAGAAAACACATGAAATAATTAACCTTACTACAGCAAAACAAAGAGCAACCAAGCACACAAACTTATGAACACAGCCAACATCAAAATCAAAGGATCTAACAGCCACTGGTCATTAATGTCTCTCAACATCAATGGACTCAACTCTCCAGTAAAAAGACACAGATTAACAGAATGGATACATAAACAAAACCCAGCAATCTGTTGCATACAAGAAACACACCTAAGACACAAAGATAGACATTACCTGAGGGTAAAAGGTTGGAAGATGACTTTCCAAGCAAATGGACCCAAGAAACAAGCAGGAGTAGCCATTCTAATATCTGATAAAATAGACTTTCAACCAAAATTAATAAAAAGAGATGAGGAAGGACACTTCATACTCATCAAGGGAAAATTCCACCAGGAAGACATCACAATCCTGAACATCTATGCCCCAAATACAAGAGCACCCACATTTGTAAAAGAAACATTGATAAAATTTAAACCACATATAGATCCCCACACATTAATAGTGGGAGACTTCAACACCCCACTCTCAACAAAGGACAGGTCAACAAAACAGAAATTAAACAAAGAAACAATATCTCTGACAGAGGTCATGAATCAAATGGACCTCACAGACATCTACAGAACTTTGCACCCAAACACAAAAGAATTTACGTTCTTCTCAGCACCTCATGGAACCTTCTCCAAAATAGACCATATAGTTGGTCACAAAGCAAGCCTCAACAGATACAAGAAGACTGAAATAATCCCTTGTATCCTGTCTGATCACCATGGAATAAAGCTGGACTTCAACAACAACAGAAATAGCAAAAAGCCTACACACTCTTGGAAACTGAACAACTTGTTACTAAATGAGAGCTGGGTCAGGGAAGAAATAAAGAAAGAAATTAAAGCCTTTCTAGAACTCAATGAAAATGAAGACACAACATACCCTAACTTGTGGGACACAATGAAAGCAGTGCTAAGAGGAAAGTTCATAGCACTAAGTGCCTTCAAGTAGAAATTTCAGACAGCTCATTCAAGCATATTAATGGCTCACTTAAAAACCCTAGAAAAAGAAGAAGCAGACACACCAAAAAGGAGTAGATGGCTGGAAATAATCAAACTCAGGGCTGAAATCAATCAATTAGAAACAAATAAAACAATTCAAAGAATCAATGAAACCAAGAGCTGGTTCTTTGAGAAAATCAACAAGATCGACAAACCCTTAGCCAAGCTAACTAAAAGACAGAGAGACACCACCCAAATCAACAAAATCAGAAATGAAAGGAGGGACATAACTACAGACACTGAGGAAATCCAAACAATCTTTAGGACTTACTTCAAAGTCTATATGCCACAAAATTTGAAAATCTAAATGAAATGGACAATTTTCTTGATCGATTTGACTCACCAAAGCTGAATCAGGACCAGGTAAATCAACTAAATAGTCCTATATCCCCCAAAGAAATAGAAGCAGTCATCAAAAGTCTCCCATCTAAAAAAAGCCCAGGACCAGATGGCTTCAGCGCAGAATTCTACCAGACCTTCAAAGAAGAACTAACTCCAATTCTCTTCAAACTATTCCACAAAATAGAAACAGAAGGAACATTACCAAACTCATTCTATGAAGCCACAATCACCTTGGTACCTAAACCTCACAAAGACTCAACAAAAAGAATTTCAGGCCAATCTCCCTTATGAACATTGATGCAAAAATACTTAACAAAATACTTGCAAACCGGATCCAAGAACACAACAAAGATATTATCCACTATGACCAAGTAGACTTCATCCAAGGTATGCAATATACGGAAATCTATCAATGTGATCCACTATATTAACAAACTGAAAGAAAAAAACCACATGATAATCTCCCTAGATGCTGAAAAAACATTTGACAAAATCCAACATCCATTCATATTTAAAGTACTGGAGAGATCAGGGATACAAGGCACATATCTAAACATAGTAAATGCGATATACAGCAAGCCTATAGCCAACATCAAACTGAACGGAGAGAAACTTAAAGCAATCCCACTGAAATCAGGGACAAGACAAGGCTGCCCACTGTCTCCATATCTCTTCAACATAGTGCTGGAAGTCCTTGCTAGAGCAATAAGACAGTCGAAGGAGATCAAAGGGATACAGATGGAAAAGGAAGAAGTCAAATTATCACTCTTTGCAGATGATATGATAGTATATATGAGTGACCCCAAAAACTCTACCAGGGAACTCCTACAGCTGATAAACACCTTCAGCAAAGTGGCCAGATACAAAATTAACTCAAAAAAATCAGTAGCACTCCTGTATACAAAAGACAAAAGGGCTGAGAAAGAAATTAGAGAAACAACACCATTCACAATAGCCACAAAAGACATAAAGTACCTTGGTGTAACCCTAACCAAGCATCAAAGACTTGTATGAAAAAAATTTCAAGTCTCTGAAGAAAGAATTAGAGGAAGATATGAGAAGATGGAAAGATCTCCCATGCTCATGGCTTGGCAGGATTAACATAGTAAAAATGGCCATCTTACCAAAAGCAATCTACAGATTTAATGCAATTCCCATCAAATTGCCAACACAATTCTCTACAGTCCTGGAAAGAAAAATTCTCAACTTCGTATGGAATAACAAGAAACCGAGAATTGCTAAAACAATCCTCTACAATAAAAGATCTTCTGGAGGTATCTCCATCCCTGATCTCAAGCTGTACTATAGAGCAACAGTTATAAAAACTGCATGGTACTCTCATAGAAACAGAATGGTGGATCAATGGAATCGAACAGAAGACCCAGAAATAAACCCACACACTTATGAACACCTGATTTTTGACAAAATGCCAAAACCATACAATGGAAATAAGATAGCATCTTCAACAAATGGTGCTGGTCCAACTGGATGTCTACATGTAGAAAAATGAAAATAGATCCATACTTATCACCCTGCACAAAACTGAAGACCAAGTGGATCAAAGACCTCAACATAAAACCAGACACATTAAATCGCCTAGAAAAAAAGTGAGGAATACCCTAGAACTCATTGGTACAGGAGAAAACTTCCTGCACAGAACACCAATAGCACAGGCTCTAAGAGCAACAATCAATAAATGGGACCTCATGAAATTGAAAAGCTTCTGTAAAGCAAAGGACACTGTCATCAAAGCAAAGCGATTGCCTACAGATTGGGAAAGAATCATCACTAACCCTTTATCTGACAGAGGACTCATATCCAGTATATATAAAGAACTAAACAAGCTGAAAAGCAGCAAACCAAGTAATCTACTTAAAAAATGGGGAACAGAGCTAAAGAGAGAATTCTCTGCAGAGGAATATCGAATGGCAGAGAATCACTTAAAGAAATGCTCAACCTCATTAGCCATTAGGGAAATGCAAATCAAAACAACCCTGAGATTTCACCTTACACCCATCAGAATGGCCAAGATGAAAAACTCAAGGGACAACACATGCTGGAGAGGTTGTGGAGAAAGGGGAACCCTTCTCCACTGCTGGTGGGAATGTAAACTGGTACAACCACTCTGGAAATCAATCTGGCGCTTTCTCAGACAACTAGGAATAGCGCTTCCTCAAGATCCAGCCATACCACTCCTAGGCATATACCCAAAAGAGGCACAAGTACACAAAAAGGACATTTGCTCAACCATGTTTGTAGCAGCTTTATGTGTAATAGCCAGAAGCTGGAAACAGCCCAGATGCCCCTCAACTAAAGAATGGATGCAGAAACTGTGGTACGTCTTTACAATGGAGTACTACTCAGCAATGAAAAATAAGGAAATCATGCAATTTGCAGGTAAATGGTGGGACCTGGAAAGGATCATCCTGAGTGAGTTGTCCCAGAAGCAAAAAGACAGGCTTGGTATTTACTCACTCATATAAACATACAACATAGACTATACCCACTAAAATCTGTACATCTAAACAAACTAAGCAAAAGAGAGGCCCCTAACTAAAATGTTCAATCCCCATCCTGAAAGGCAAAGAGGATGGACATCAGAAGAAAACGAAAATAGGAAACAACCTTCGAATCTGCTACAGAGGGCCTCTGAAAGCCAGAAGAAAACAGGAAACAACCTTGAAACCTGCCACAGAGGGCCTCTGAAAGCCTCTGCAGTATAGACTGTCAAAGCAGATGCTGTGCCTGATGGCCATCTGATGGGCAGAGTGAATGGAATTTTATGTAAATAGTGGGAAATAGTAAGAGCTGGAGGGGGACGGGAACTCCACAAGGAGTGCAACAGAACAAGACAATTTGAACACAGGGAACTTCCCAGAAAATCATACTCCAATCAAGGACTATTCGTGGAGATGTCCTGGAACCCCTGCACAGGTGTAGCCCATGTCAGTTCAGTGTCCAAGTGGTTTACATAGTAATGGGAAGAGGGACTGCCTTTGACATAATCTGATTGGCCTGCTTGTTGATCACTTCCCCCTGAGGGGGAAGCAGCCTTACCAGGCCACAGTAGAGGACAATGCAGCCACTTTTGATGAGAACTGATAGACTAAGATCAGAAAGGAGAGGAGAACCTCCCCTATCAGTGGACTTGGGGAGTGGCATGCCTGCAGAAAGGGGAGGGAGGGTGGGATCGGCAGGGGAGGAGGGAGGGGCTTATGGGGGGATACAAAATGAATAAATTGTAATTAATTAAAAAAAATCAAATACTTCATTCTAAAAAAAATACGTCAAGTTTAGGGGACAAACGATGGAGTTGGAGCACATTATATGAAAACAGATTTAATAAATACATAAAGAAAAATGCTGGATAAAAAAAAGCAGTTCTAAAATTCTGGGAATGTTTGAAAGTTTGATTTATCCTCAGTGTTAATCGAATGTGTTTTCTCAGATTAGTTGCTACATACATAACTGCTGCAAAGCTTTATTTTGCTTGATCAATATGATTTTTTTGTATTTCAATATATTTTATTTCTATACATTTCATAATTTAAGTGCAAAGACTTTCACTAAAGTATTGTGATCCGTTAAATTTATATTATCTTTAAATAATTCTATTTTGACACTATATGATCAAATTAAATTTAGATTTTCATTTACAGCTATACCACGTTTTACCGTTCACAGACTTAATTTCCAATGCTCTAATTTTATGAATTTATGAATTATTTTATGAATTTTATGAATTTTTTGAAAAAACATTGTTAGTGTTAACTAAATATAAATTCTTTTTGAAATAATTTATGATGTGTATTTAAAATAAGGGTACTTTGCATATAAATTTGTCTGTACGAGGCCAACAAAATAATGACTTTTTTTCTATAGAAGTGAAAATAATTGAGGCTAGCAAATCTTAATTTCAGTGAGCAAAATTCCAAATAGCCCTTACTTTTCTTCTGCTCATATTATTGTCTAAAATGTTCTTAAAAAAAACAAAAATAACTTTTTCAATCATATAAAAATATTTATATACTTATTCCGTACAGATAATAACCAAGCCTTACAGCATGAAATAGGCTGTTGTTTACATGACTCAAAGAAAGATTTCTAAACTCCTAGTTTCTACATAGGGATCCCATATAGTTAACCTACAGTTTTCAGAATTTTCTATTTACAAGCTAAAGGAATTGCTTTTCAAGCCAAAGCATGGGAAAATGAATCTAAAGGATAGGCAGAGCCTTAATGTTAATCAGTTTCTTCAATGTAATTTTAGATGTCAGTCAATTGTTATTACATGGATTAATTTCTTTTCTTCACATTGGCAAAGGGAGACCAGTAGTATCACTCTTTAAAAAAAAAATAATGTTAGTTATATTAAAATTCAAGGAAATTAGAAAAGAGATATGTCCTTGTTTTTTGTAGTTTTAAACATCTGGGAATGTAAGAATTATTTTAATTGTACATGTGCATCATAAATATGACAGGAGGAAAGATAAATATGACAAAAGAAAGATCATGCAATATGTATTGGATAATTTTACTGAAAGTATTAATAATGTTGCTATGATATAAAATGGAAATAAATATAAGCAATGCTCAAAATATTCTGGAATCTTTTAAAAGAACATTGAGACTTTAAGCAAATCAGCAACAGTTTAATATTCAAAACAAGTTTTAAATAGGCAAATAAACAGGAAGGAATCCCTGTAAATCAGAAGGAAACTAAGAATAGGTGTGCAAACTGGGGAATACCTGACTTGCAGGTAACATATACTGTTGTGTTCTTCCAAAATGAAATCGAAAGTAAGTAAAATGTTTTAAGCAGCTGTACTTTGACTTCTATACCCTAGAATTTTTGTGGCGGCTGGATAAACAAAAACTTTGGTCAATTTCATGAATGCAAAGCCAGGAGAAAACACAACAAAAGAGAAAAAAAAAGCAAAACAATTTTATGTGTAAAAAAGAATATATTGGAAATGCAGTCCTTCTTGCCTGCCTTTGTGTAAGATCTGCACATTCATTATTTAATATAATCCTAAACAAAATTCATTGCTGGGAAAATTCTTGCTTTAATGGCAGTTTTTGATGACATTACAATTTCAGGATGACACTACAATTTCAGAAAACTAGAAAAGAAACTTAAGAAACAATGATCTTTATTCATTCTATTTTGTTACATGATCTTTATGTTTATGGCAAGATGATAAATCCAATGAATTCATATAATACAAAATAAAGTAGTATGCAAAGCCAGCATTTCTATTCTTTCTTGGTGAAGTACCATATTAGAAGATATGGCATACCATTTAAGTTATTCTTCAAAGTGAAAGAATATATTTTAAGACTTAGATATTTATCAGGCTTTATTTTGTATTTAGCATAAGAAATTATTAAAGGATGAAAAATTGAATATCTTGTATAGAAGATCCATATCTTCAAAATCATTTTCACTCTCCAATGGAGCCTTCAAAGTGCATGTTCATAACAATAGAATAATATGAAATAATGTAACTTGGCTCTGGAATAGAAAAATAAAACCTGATTCCTTCAGTTGTACTAATGATGATTTATATTATCTTTCTCATTTATAGAAAATAATATAAACATATTATGAGTCACCTTAACACTTGTGTGCTCAGGCCCTTTTAAGCTGATACATGTTCATCTCCCTGATCTATGCACCCATAAAGAAGAGGTATTTGATACTGAAATAACTGGAAATTGTACTGATAATGTAATTTTGCAGGCAATATCATCAATATCTTATTGATGGGGGCTGATGTAAGAAGGGTTGGTGAAGATCCTTTCCCAATCTGTAGGCAGTTCTTTTGTTCTGAAGACAGTGTCCTTTGCTTTATGGGTTTTCAGTTTCATGAGGTCCCATTTATTGATTGTTGATCTTAGAGCCTTTGCTGTTGGTGTTCTGTTCAGGAAGTTGCCTCTTATGCCAATGAGATCAAGGCTCTTCCCTACTTTTTCTTCTAACAAATTTAGTGTGTCTTGTTTTATGTTGATGTCTTTGAAGGGCATCTGGGTTGTTTCAAGCAACTGAAGAATGGATGCAGAAATTGTGGTACATCTACACAATAGAGTATTACTCAGAAATGAAAAATAAGGAAATCATGAATTTTGCAGGTAAATGGTGTGACCTGGAAAGGATCATCCTGAGTGACTTTTCCAGAAGCAGAAAGACACACACGGTATATACTCACTCATATAGTCATGTAATATAGGATAAACCTACTAAAATCTGTACATCTAAAAAAACTAATCAAGAGGGAGGACTCTTGCTAAAATGCTCAATTCCTACCCATAAAGACAAAGAGGCTGGACATCAGAAGAAGGAGAATAGAGGAAACAAGTCAGGAGCCTGATACAGAGGACCTCTGAACGGCTATGCCCTGCAGACTATCAAAGCAGATGCTGAGACTTATGGGCAACCTTTGGGCAGAGTGCACGGAATCTTATGAAAGAATTGGGAAATGGTGGGATCTGGAGAGGACAGGAACTCCATAAGGAGAGCAACAGAACCAGAAAATTTGAACACAGGGTACTTCCCAAAGACTCATACTCCAACCAACTACCATGCATGGAGATAACATAGAACCCCTGCACAGATATAGCCTATGGCAGTTTAGTGTACAAGTGGGTTACATAGAAATTGAAAGAGGGACTGCCTCTGACATAATCTGATTGTTCTGCTATTTGATCACCTCCCCCTGAGGGGGGAGCAGCCTTACTAGGCCACAGAAGATTACAATGCAGCCACTCCTGATGATATCTAATAGACTAAGATCAGAAGGAAGGAGAGGGGGACCTCCCCTATTCGTGGACTTGGGGAGGGGTATGTTTGAAGAAGGGAGATGGAGGGTGGGATTGGGAGGCGAGGAGGGAGGGACTTATGGGGTGATAAAATTGAATAAAGTGTAATTAATAAAAAAAGAAAAAAAATTGAATAATAATAATAATTCCACAGACCTAAGGATAATCGATTTTTAACAAACAGACCAATACCATACAATGGAAAAAAGATAACATCTTCAACAAATAGTACTGGTCTAACTGGATGTCTCCATGAAGAAAAATGGAGATAGATTCATATTTATCACCCTGCACAAAACTTAAATACAAGTGGATAAAAGACCTCCATATAACACCAGATACACTAAATCTATTAGAAGAGAAAATGGGGAAAAGCCTCAATCTCATTGGCACTGGAGACAACTGTCTGAACAGAACTTGAACAACTCAGGCTTTAAGATCAATAATTAAGTAGTAAGACCCCTCGTAAAGCTTCTGTATGGCTAAGGGCACTGTTAATAGAAGAAAAAGATCATCTACAGATTGGCAAAGGATCATCACTAACCCTATATCTGACAGAGGACTAACACCAAGAATATATAAATAACTTAAAACTATGACACTAAAAATCCAAGTAATCCAATTAAAAAAGGGTCCATAGCTAAACAGAGAGTACACAATAGAAGAATATCATATGGCAAAGAAACACTTAAAGAAATATTCAACATTTTTAGTCTTCAGAGAAATGCAAACGTGAAGGGCCCTCAGATTCCACACCACACCCAACAGAATGGCTAAGATCACAAACTCAAGGATGATGGAGAGTTTGTGGAGAAAGGGGAACCCTCCTCCATTATTGGTGGGAATGTAAACCTGTATAACAACTCTCGAAATCAATCTTGCCTTTTCCCCGAAAATTAAGAATAGCGCTTCCTCAGGATACAGCTATCCCACTCCTGGTCAGATATCCAAAAGACGCCAAACCATACAATAAGGACATTTGCTGAATGATGTCCATAGCGGCTTTATTCATAATAACCAGAATCTGAAAACAAAATAGATGCCTCTTAACTGAATATAGATACAGAAATTGCGGTATATCTACACAATGGGGTATTATCCAGCTTTTAAAAACAAGGAAATCATGAAATTTGCAGGCAAATGGATGGAACTAGAAAAGATCATCCTGAGTGAGGTAACCCAGAAACAGAAAGACACATATGGTATAACTCACTTATAAGTGGATATTAGCCGTATAATATAGGATAAACATACTGAAGTCTATAGCTCAGAAGAAGCTAAACAACACTGAGTCCCTTAGTAAAGAGGCTTAATCCTCATTCAGAAGGTCAAACAAGAGAAACACTGGAAGTAGAGGAAGACAGGTAACAGACTGGAGCCTTCCACAGAGGGTCTCTAAAATATTGTACCCCTCAGGGTATCGAAGCAGATGCAAAACATTGGGCAGAGTACAGGGAATCTTATGGAAGAAGGGAAAGATAGAAAAACATTCAGGTGACAGCAGCTCCACAAGGAGACTAAGAGAGCCAAAAAATCTGGGCTCAATGGGTGCATCAGAGGCTGATTAATCAACCAAAGAACATGCATGGAGAGGATCTAGACCTCCTGCTCAGGTGTGCCCATGGGAAACTCAGTCTCTATGTGGTTTCCCAAGTAAGGAGAGCAGGGGCGTTCTCTAACATAGACTCAGGGGCCAGTTCTTTGATCACCTCCCTCTAATGAGGTGGCCTAACTGGCCACAAAAAAAGATACAGTCTTGGGAGACCTGGTATGTAAGGATCAGTGCTAGAGGAGGGTCATAGAGGGGGAAGAGGGAGGAAGTGTAGGATCAGGAGGAGATGAGGGAGGGGGGCTACAACTGGGATACAAAGTGAACAAATTGTAATAAAGTAAAAAAAAATTAAATGCTGAGGAAAATAAATGATAATAAAAGAAAGAATGGCTGATATAAATTTCCCACTTATGGACAAGTACTGAACAGTACCTTCTCACCAAATTGATGACTATAGTGAGTCTCTATATTAATCCTTTCCAGAGGGAAGAAAAAGAAAAAACTGTGTCTAAGTCTAAGAGCAGCACTGGTCTGCATATGTATGAATATATATTGTAATATATTATATATATATATATATATATATATACTGTAATATATATATATTACAATTTATTCACCTTGTATTCCAGATGTAGTTCCAGCATCATTCCCGCCCAATCCTGCCCTCCCTCCCTCATCTCCTCCCATGGCTATTCCCCAGTCCAATGATAGGGGAAGACATCTTCCCTTTCCATTTGAACCTTGCCTATGAGATCTCATCAAGAATGACTTTCATGCCTTCCACTGTGGCCTGGTAAGGCTGCTCCCCCCTCAGAGGGAGGTGATCAAAGAGCCAGCCACTGAGATCATGTCAGAGACAGACCCTGTTCCCCTTACTAGAGAGCCCATTTGAAGACTAAGCTGCAGTGGGCTACATCTGTGCAGGGGTTCTAGTTTATCTCCATGAACGGTCTTTAGTTGGAGTATCAGTATCAAAAAATACCCCTAGGCCCTGAGTTTTTGGTTATATTGTTCTCCCTGTGGAGCTTCAAACCCTTCCAAGTCTTTCCATCTGCCTCTTCTTTCATAAGATTCTCTGCTATCTGCCCAAAGTTTGGTTATGGGTCTCAGCATTTGTTTTAATACCCTGTTGGGTAGAGTCTTTAAGAGGTCCTCTGTTGTAAGTTCTTGTATTGTTCCTTGATTTAGCCTTCTTCTGATGTCTAACCCATTTGCCTTTCAGAGTGAAGATTGAACATCTTACCCAGGGTCCTCCTTCTTCCTTAGCTTTTTTAGGTATACAGATTTTAGTATGATTATCCTATACTATATTTCTCATATCCACTTATAATTGAGTATATACCTGGTGTATCTTTCTGCTTCTGGGATACCTTACTCAGGATGATCTTTTAATTCCCACCTTTTGTCTGAAAATTTCATGATTTCCTTGTTTTAATATTGCTTAACTGTACCCATTGTTTAACTGTACCCAAATTTCTGTTTCCATTCCTCAAATGAAAGACATCTAGGTTGGTTTCAGATTCTGGCTATTAGGAATAAAGCTGCTATGAACACAGTTTAGCAAATATCCTTGTATGCTTGAGCAAATATTGGATATATGCCTAGGAATGGTATAACTGGATCTTGAGGTAGCATTATTCCTAATTGTCTGAGAAAGCACCAGATTAATTTCCAAAGTTGTTGTACATGTTACATTCCCACCAGAAATGGAGGAAGGCTCCCCTTTCTCCACATCCTCTCCAGCATGTGTTGTCACTTGAGTTTTTGAACTTTGCCATTCTGATGGGTGTAAGGTGAATTCTCAGGGTAATTTTGATTTGCATTTCCATGGTGACTAAGGATGTTGAACATTTCTTTCTCTGCCATTCGCTGCTTTTTTTTTTTTTTTTGAGAATATTCTGTTTAGCTCTCTACCTCATTTTTTAATAGGATTACGTGATTTGTTGCTCTTTAACTTGTTGAGTTTTCTTTATATATTCTGGATATTAGTTCTCTGTCAGATAAAGGGTTAGTGAAGATTTTGTTCTGAGGACAGTGTCTTTTGCATTACAGATTTTTTTTCAGTGTTATGAGGTCCTATTTATTGATTGTTGAACTTAGAGTCTGTCATGTTGCTGTTCTATTCAGAAAGTTGTCTCCTGTGCCAATTAGCTCAAGGCTCTTTCCCACTTTTTTTTTCTAACAAGTGTTTTGTGTGTGTGTGTGTGTGTGTGTGTGTGTGTGTGTGTGTGTGTGTGTCTGGTTATATGTTGAGGTTTTTGATCCACTTGGATTTTATTATTGTTCAGGGTAATCAGTATAGATCTATTTGTATTTTTCTACATGTAGATATCCAGTTAGACCAGCACCACATTTTGAAGACACTATCTTTTTTTCATTGTATGGTTTTGGCATCTTTGTCAAAAATCAGGTGTCCATAACTCTTTGGATTTATTTCTGGGTCTTCTGTTCAATTCCATTGATCCACCAGCCTGTTTCTACGCCAGTACCATGTAGCTTTTGTTATTTTGCTTCATAGTACAGCTTGAGATCAGGGATGGAGATACTTCCTGATTTTCTTTTAATGTAGAGGTTTGTTTGAACAATTCTATGTTTCTTATTATTCCATACGAAGTTGAGAATTTTTCTTTCATGATCTGTAAAGAATTGTGTTGGTAATTTGATGGGAATTGCATTGAATCTGTAGATTGCTTTTGGTAAGATAGCCATTTTTACCATGTTAATCCTGCCAAGTCATGAACATAGGACATCTTCCCAACTTCTGATATCTTCTTCTATTTCTTTCTTCATATACTGGAAGTTCTTTTTTTCATACAAGTCTTTGAGTTGCTTGGATAGAGTTCTACCAAGGTACTTTATGTCCTTTGTGGCTATTTTGAGGAGTGTTGTTTCCCTAATTTTTTACTCAGGCCATTAGACTTTTGTATACATGAAGGATACTGATTTTTTTAATTAATTTTTTTATCCTGCCATTTTGCTGTAGGTGTTTATCATCCGTAGGAGTTCCTAGGTAGAATTTTTGGAGTCACATATATGTGCTATCATATCATCTGCAAATGGTGATATTTTAAGTTTTTACTTTCCAAACTGAAACCCCTTGATCTCTGTTATTTGTATTTTTGCTCTAGCAAAGATTTCAAGAACTATGTTGCAGACATATGGAGAATGTCAGCAGGCATGCCTTGTCCTTGATTTCAATAGGATTGAGTTAGTTCCATTTAGATTGATGTTGTCTATAAACTTGTTGTATATTGCCTTTACTATATTTAGGTAAGTGGCTTGTATTCCTGGTCTCATCAGGACGTTAAACATAAACAAATGTTGGATTTTATCACATGCTTTTTCAGCATCTGAGGAGATTATCATTTTTTTTTCTTTTAGTTTGTTTATATGGTGGATCACATTGATGGATTTCCCTATATTGCACCACCCCGGAATACCTGCAATGAAGCCTATTTGGTCATGGTGGATGATAGCGTAGATGTGTTCCTGGATTCAGTTTGCAAGTATTTTGTTGAGTATTTTTTTTATTTTTAATTATACTTTACTTTGTACCCCCCCTCTAGTTCCCTCCCTCCTCCCCTCCACATCTCTTCCTTCCTCCCCCTTCTCCATACACTCCCCTCCCCAAGTCCACTGCTAGGGTAGGGTTTCTTTCTTTTTTCTTTTTTTTTCTGATCCTAGTCTGTTAGGTCTCATGAGAAGTGGCTGCATTGTCTTACTCTTTGGCTTGGTAAGGTTGCTCCCCACTCAGGGGGAAGGTGATCAAAGAGCAGGCCGATCAGTTCATGTCAGAAGCAGTCCCTATTCCTATTACTATGGAACCCACTTGGACACTGAACTGCCATGGGCTACATCTGTGCAGGGGTTCTAGGTCGATGTTCGTAAGGGAGATTGTCCTGAAATTCTCTTTCTTTGTTGGGTTTTTGCAAGGTTTAGGTATCACAGTGATTGTGGCTTTACAGAATGAGTTTGGCTATATTTCTTCTGTTTCTATTTTGTGGATTAGTTTGAAGAATATTGGTGTTAGCTCTTCTCTGAAGTTATGGAAGAATTATGCTCTGAAACCATCTGACCCTGGGTTTTTTTTGGATGAGAGATTTTGATGACAGCTTCTATTTCCAAAGGGGATAAATGACTATTTAATTGATTTACCTGTTCTTGATTCAGCTTTGGCAAGTGGAATTGATCAAGGATACTGGTCTATTTCATTTGTATTTTCACATTTTGTAGCATATAGTTCTTTGAAATAAGACCTAATGATTGTTTAGATTTTCTCAGTATCTGTTATTATGTACCCATTTTCATTTCTGATTTTATGGATTTGGAGAGTGTCTTTCTACCTTTTAGTTAGTTTGGCTAATGGTTTGTCTATGTTATTGATTTCCTCAAAGAACCAGTTCTTGGTTTCCTTGACTCTTTGAATTGTTTTCTTTGTTTCTAATTAAGTGATTTGAGACCTGAGTTTGATTAGTTTGAGAAGACCAGGTGTCTTCTCCTCGTGAGTGTGTCTGCTCCTTTTTATTTCCCTAAGGTTTTCAGGTGAGCCATTAAGTTAACTTGTATGAGATGTTTCAACTTGCTTCTTGAAGGCATTTAGTGCTATGAACTTTCCTCTTAGCACTGCTTTTATTGTTTCCCATAAGTTTGGATGTCGTGTCTTCATTTTCATTGAATTCTAGGAAGTATTTAATTTCTCTCTTTTTTCCCCTGACACAGCTAAGGTTGAGTAGCAAGTTTTTCAGTTTCCATGTGATTGTAGGCTTTTTGCTCATTCTGTTGTTTTTGAGGTCCAGCTTTATTCCATGGTGGTCAGATAGGATACACGAGATTATTTCAATCTTCTTTTATCTGTTTAGGCTTGCTTTGTTATCAACTATATGATCTATTTTGGAGAAGGTTCCATGAGGTGCTGAAGAGGTAAATTCTTTTGTGTTTGGGTGAAATGTACTGTAGATGTCAGTTAGATCCATGTGATTCATGCCCTCTGTCAGAGTCATTGTTTCTTTGTTTAATTTCTCTTTTGTTGACCTGTCCTTTGTTGAGCATGGGAAGTTGAATTCTCCCACTATTAATGTGTGGCAATCGATCTTTAGTTTAATTCTTGTTAATGATTCTTTTACAAATGTGGTTACTATTGTATTTGGGGCACCAATGCTCAGAATTGTGATGTCTTCTTGGTGGAAGATTCCTTTAATGAGAATTAAGTGACCTTCACCATCGCTTTGATTAATTTTGGATGAAAGTCTATTAGAATGGCTTCTTCTGCTTGCTTCTTGGGTCCATTTGCCTGGAAAACTGTCTTCCAGCCCTTTACTCTCAGGTAATGTCTATCTTTGTTCCTTAGGTGTGTTTCTTGTATGAAACAGAATGCTGTATCTTGTTTATGCATCTGTTCTGTTAGTCTGTGTCTTTTTATTGGATAGTTGAGTCCATTGTTGTTAAGAGAGATTAATGACCAGTGGCTGTTAGATCTTTTGATTTTGTTGTTGGTTGTGGTAGTGTATTTTTGTGCTTGGCTACTTTTAGTTTTGTTATAGTGAGGTTATTTATTTCCTGTGTTTTTCAGACTGTATTTGTCTTTCCTGGGTTGAATTTTTCCTTCTAGTATCTCCTGTAATGCTGGATTTATGGGTAGATATTGTTTAATTTTTTTCTTTGTCATTGAATATCTTGTTTTCTTCATCTGTGATAACTGAGAGTTTTGCTGGGTATAGTAGCCTGGGCTGACATCTGTGTTCTCTTAGGGTCTGATATCTGTCCAGGCCCTTCTGGCTTTCACAGTCTCTATTGAGTAATCAGGTGTGATTCTGTTGGGTTTGCCATTATGTTAGTTGGCCTTTTTCCCTTGCAGCTTTTATTTTTATTTTTATTTATTTATTTATTTTTTGTTCTGTATATTTACTGTTTTGATTATTTTGTGTCAGAAGGATTTTCTTTTCTGGTCTTATTTATTAGGTGTTGTGTAGGCCTTTTGTATGCTTATAGGTGTCTCCTATAAGTTGGGGAAATTTTCTTCTATAATTTTGTTGTAAATATTTTCTGGGTTTTGCAGATGGTAATCTTTTTCTCCTAATCCTATTATTCTTAGGTTTTGTCTTTTTGTTGTCTTTGATTTCATGGACGGTTCCTGTCAGGTATTTTTTAGATTTACCATTTTCTTTGACTGTTATATTGATTTGTTCCATTGTATCTTCCACACCTGAGATTCTTTCTTCCATCTCTTGTAGTCTGTTGGGTTATGCCTACCTCTGTTTTTCCTGTTTTCTTCCCTAAGTTCTTCCTCTCCATGATATCCTCTATTGGTGGGTTTTTTTTTTGTTTTCTTTTGTTTTTTTTTTTTTTTTTTTTTTTTAATTTTCCCAATTCTATCTTCTTCAGATCTTGAACTGTTTTGTAGATTTCCTTTACCTGTCCTATATTTTCCTGTTTTTCTTCAATTCCTTCACCTGTCTGTTTGAACATTCCTCTGTTTCTTTATTTCTTTCAGTACTTACTCATTTCCTCTCTGAAGGCCACAAACTGTTCGGGTGCATCTTCCTGTACTTATTCATGGATAGCCATACTCTTTTTGACTTTATCTTCCTCTATTTCTTTACTGATGGCCATAATCTGAGTTTATCTTCTTTTTTTATAGATATCCATAATCTGTTTGATTTTATCTTCTTCTATTTCATTGTATTTGGCCATAATATTTTTTATATTATCTTCCTCTAATTCTTTATACATTTCATTTGTTTCCTCTAATAACCTGTTCATAAGCATAGATGTATTTTCATCTTGGATTTCACTTATGATAGGGTTTCCAGGGTTGCTTGCCTCTTGTTAACTGTGTTATGGAGATGCTATATTGCTTTAGCTTTTGTTGGTTGTGCTTTTGTGCTGGACTCTACCCAACTAGCTGTCTCAGGTGTTCGTTGTTAGTTCTGGTACCTCCTGGAATCCTGGGGTGGGGAGATTCCCCTTGGCAGGAAGATGTTTGTTCTTGAATGAGGCCTTCTCAGCTTTTTGGGTATGGTTGCTGAATATCCAGTGCTTCTTGGGAACTGTCATAGCTCACCTCAGGCATAAGAACCTGTGTGGTAACTATGATCATTGGTAGTCAGGGGGGCTCTCCTCTCACCAGAAGTCCTGCTGACAGCTGCCCTGCTGCTGGGTTTCTTGCTCGAAATTTAGTGGGCTGCTGCTGCTGCTATTGCACTGTGCCTGCTGGGCACAGCCCTCTTGAAGAAGCAGGGAGCCCCGCATGTTTGGTCAGTTTAGCTAAGGAGACAGGTTATGCCTTGATACAATGTCTTGAGCTCAACCCCTGTATCCCAGGTTTCTGTAGGTCTGACATTGGAGCTCTGTGCCCCAGTACTCAAACAGTAATCAGTGGGAGGTTAGTAAAGCACTCATGCATGCAGCTGGATGCTAGAGTCTGGAGCTTTGTAGGATCCCAGAAAATTTTCTGAAGTTGTTTGTCTTGGGGTCAGGCCGGATGTTTCCTCCAGACAGGGAGTCCCATTCTGTGATGTTTTGAGATTAACAGTTCAGTCCGGTAGTAGAGCATGCAGGCACGGGCGAGTGGCTCCCACTTGTGACTGGGTGCCAATAGGAACCTGTGAGCATTCCCTAAAAACTCCTCTGGTGTGTGTGTGTGTGTGTTGGAGGGGGGTGTCACTGAGTGCTCTGAGGTCAGATTTGCTATTTCCCTCACATTTCAGTTTCCTTCAACACGGTCTCTGATGCCCTGGAGCCCACAGTTCTATCTCAGAAAGTGGGTTTTTTGTGTAGGCAGTTTGCTAGGATGGTGGCTCAGTGCCTGCCAGAACTTGGGACATTTACCAGGGATTGTCTAGGTGACCTGAGGTCGTTCAAGATTTCTTCTTTCACTGTGGGCTTTCCTTTAGACTGAAAAATCTCAGTCCCTCGTGTTTTGGGACCAAAAGTTCAGTCTGGGACATAGATCAGAGCTTGCAGACATTTAGCTCTGGGCTGTTGATTGAGTGCCTGCTGGGACCCAGGAACTCTTCCAGGATGACCTTAGAACGGACCCAATTGCTTCCCATACCGTGGAGTTTCCTTTCACCTGGAAAACAAAATTGCTGGTATTTTAGGGCCCAGAGAATGTTCTGATTTTTGCTATACAGTCGCTGCTGCCCTGCTCAGCAGACACAGTGTTCTCTCAGTGCCATCCTCTTGGATTCCTGGTCTGCAGTAATTAAAATATGAATATTTAGAAAATATCATGATTATGTGAGTACTTTGAATAACATGATTAGTATATTGTATTTTGGAGGCTATGAAATGTCTAGCTATATTCTTGACTCTAGATAATAAGGAGATGTTTACAATAAGGAATTCAATTTTTGATACAAAAAATAATTGATAATGGTAGGTAATTTCTGTGTTATTTTTAAATGCCTATTTCTTTCCCCAAGTCGACAGCTGTCTCTAAGATTATATTTTCATTTTAAGATACCAGTATCTGTTAATGGAAGGAACAAAGGTGATGTTCTTCAAAAATTATTGTAAACATTTGTATCCTCTCTGAAGATTATTGAAGTACTCACCTATCTCAGTTACTTGTCTTTTAGCTGTGAATAAATACCATGACAAAGAAAAATTATTTTAAAAAGAATTTAATTAGAGTTGTACAGTTTTTGAGAAAAAGTTCACAACCATCATGGTGGGAAACAAGGAAAGCATAAAGTAGTGGACAGTAATTCCCTTGATTACTTGTTTGCTTTGTGGCAAAAATTCTGACAAAATCAACTTTGGGGGAAAGGTTTATGTTGACTCACATTTCTAAGTTACAACCCATCATGCATGAAAGTCATAACATCAATGCATCTGCAGTAAGGAAGCAGAGGGAGATTAGTCAGTGTGCTCTGCTAACTTGCTCCATTTTATATGGTCCAGAATCAAAGTCAATCTATTGATGTCATACACATTGGAGAAGTTTTCCATTCTCAATTAACTGAGTCAAGATAATCACCTATAACAATGCCCAAAAGCTGACTACCAGGTCATTCTACATTATCAGCAGGTTGACAATAGAAATTAAATACTAGAGCAACATCTGAAAGTATTCCAATGTACAAGACAAAGCCATATACCTTGAACAAACATTAAAATTCTAATGTAATCTGTGGTATCAAATGTTAAGTGGAATTTCTTATGGAAATAGATATAATGGAAAACATCCATATATTAACAAAAGTACATACATATATTAAAATATCACATTGCACTACAGAAATATGTAGAATTTCATTTTTGAATTAAATATGAAAACGATGTATGTCCCAGGAAGGCACATATCCAAAAAACAAAATAAAGAAACAAACAAAAATGAAACAAATAAATAAAAACCATGACAGATGTCTGAATAATCACCATGGTCTATTGTCTATGCTCATTATAAGCTAGATAAATGTTGAAGGACAGCATCAGGAAAGACAATCTGAAGACATTGGGGCAATATTTTTTGTTTGTTTTCTTCCATTGATTAATACACATTAGTCTTTACCTTGAGAGAAGGTAAAGAACAGAGACTTAATTGATAGTATATGGAATAAAATATATAAATTGGACTAATAAAGACTTCAGAAGAAAAACTCAACATTCAGGAAAGAAACAATCCAATTCCGGGGTGACTGCATTGTGGTTCAACTTCAAAGAACACAAACAAAAAATAAGATCAAGAGAACAGTAAAATCATGGTTAAGAATTGACAGAAAATGTTTCTATTGACTTATACACAAATAA
Source organism: Psammomys obesus (assembly GCF_907164565.1). Lineage (NCBI taxonomy): Eukaryota > Metazoa > Chordata > Mammalia > Rodentia > Muridae > Psammomys > Psammomys obesus. Next base: position 1,349,657 of record NW_026596402.1, read on the forward strand.
CTTTTTAGGCAGATTTTTAAGTATCTTCCATAAAGCTCAAAAGAAAATGTGGACAAAGTTGTGATGGGATGCAGGAGGTTAATATGTAAATTAAATTTGAGATTACAACCTGAAACAGATGGATAAATGAATAAATAAACATGAAGGGACCTTCAAGATACTATAGTTCATTAGCAACAAATGATTTTATGCACTATTGCAATATCAAATGTCCTCAGACAAAGGTTGAATTATATAGATTACTATTTCACATTATTTTTAAAAGAAAAGCTAAAAAATTATTCCATCTCATAAAATATTGATTTATACTCAAAACATAAACATAATCAAAAATCACAACAGTTCTAGTGTCCTATTTGCTTGAACCTTTAAATCAAAATCCATAGAATATATCTACTCATCTAGTTTTCCTTTATTACTTTGTTGATGATATACACTTTACCTCTTTCTTCTTAACTCTTAGGAATTTTTCAAGTTCATGTGTAAGAAACGATGATTCTAAAGTTTCCTCTAAGATTAATTATTTCAGTAGACTTGAGTTGTTGGTCTGGTTTCCAGAAGCAGGCATTAGTTTCCTCTTGTTGAGCATATCTTAAATGTAATTATAAAGCTGCTGTGGGTTACAACAAAGGTATGTGTGCCACTATTGCACCCTTATGGATACTGGACCATATTGATAGTTGTTGAGGTTTATAGACATTGCAATTTGGTAAGGATTGTTTATTGTTTCTCCTTTGAAATCTTGCAGGGTTACTTTTGATAACATGAAAACTAGTCCTTAGTGATGGGGCAGTCTTGTGAGTTCCAGCTCAGTTACCTTTGGATCCTGTTTCTAAAGTGAAGTGCTTGGTAACTTGAGCAATAAATACTTATTTTCCACCTATAATAGGAAACCAAGGACGATAGCAATAAAATTGTAAAAAAGAACCTACAACTACCATCTTAATTTGACAGTGTAATCCCTAACTACATTTTAAATATTTGTCCTTATGTCTAGAGATAAGTATAGCCCTTACCTCTCATCAAGAAAACTTTTCTTTGCAACAGATGAAGAGCATTACAGAAAAACACAATCAATGAAAATACACATTTGTGGACTTATGGATTAGAGTACATTGTGGAAGAATGGATAGAAAGAATATAAGAGCCAGATGACCAGGGAGTTTGGTAGGGAATGTGTTTTCTAGTAATGTCTGAAGCTACATCCAAAAAGTCTCACCAATATTACTGCCTAAACTTGAGCTGAAAGGGGACAACAATAGGCATAGTAATGGGGAAGGGAAAAAGAAATCATTGACAATCTTGAGACTTCAGCCCTACACAAAGAATTACATGCATATAAGGAATGTAGAGAGTGGGAGAAACAGTGTTCTTCAGAAAGCAAAAAAAAAAAAAAAAAGCATACCAATTGGTTACTAAATATCAAGTTGTCAGTCCTGAAAATATACATATAAATAACATACAGATCAAACAGAGTTATAATTTCTTTAAAGGAAAGATAGAAACAAATTAAAAAAATAGCAATTTATTTTTAGTTTAGATATTAGAAAATGTAGGCAGGTATAATTTTTAATAGTCATATTTCGTTATGTCTACATGTGCATGTACAAGTGCGGGAATATGAACATTTGATTTCAGTTATCTACAGAGTACAGAAGGAGCTAGATTTCGTGAAGCTAGAATTATAGGAGGGTGAAAGCAATCTGACTGAGATCCTTACTTTCATTCTCTGGAATACCAAGTAACCTTCTTAAACAATGAGTGGCCTCCCCTAAACCTGTTTGCTAATGTTTTCAATCAGCTGATGTTAATTATAAACTTCTGAGATACTTGCCTGTTGTGAAATTTCCACTCAAAAATTTCTGAGGTGTACAATTTCTATTTTTGATTTTTTAATTGATTCACTCTACTTTCCCATTGTAGATCCCTCCCTTGTCATTTCCCTGTCCCACCCTCCCTTTCTCATCTCCTCTATCCTCCTTCCCTAGCCCTCAGAAAGGGGGAGCCTTACTTCCCTACCAATTGACCCTATTAAGTCTCCTCAGTACTTGGCTTTATCCTCTTCCTCTTTGGCCTGGCAAGGCTGCCCCACAGGGGGAAATAATAGAGGATTATGATAAGGATGCTAGCACTTCAATCACCAGCTAGTGAAATTTCAGTATTCCAAATGCCTCCACATCCTGTTAGTTTCTCTCTGTCATTTCAGTTGTGTAATTTTGTCTTTTGAGAACAAAAATATCTTTAAAAATGTACATATAAGTTTACTTCTGTCCCCTGTCATCCATGATCTCAAAATCTATACCCTCTATATATTAAGCTTACAATCAGCAACCAATACCCATACCTTGTTACTTTCAGAAGGAGTCAGAAAATATTGCCATATTTTGCTAAATCAGACACTCTAGCTGACAGATTAGAATCACAAGAGTGAATTTGAAATTGAGTCATTGAATTTCATTTTATATAAATGTTAAATGTTTATAGTTTACCATGTAGAGTTTATATATAGTCCTATATAGGTATATATTACTCAGTATAGAAATTTAAACTTCACATTTCAATAATTTTGGAGTATTCATATATTTATTAACCTAATTTCAAAATTGTACAAAATTTGTAACACCTTAAATGAAATCTCACAAACTTTAGTTTTTACCCTGTATCTCCTTTATTCTTTCCCTCTATCACAGCTATAGGCAACCATCGGTGTATTTCATGTTTCCTGACGTTCATATAAACAAAATCATACAGTAAGTATTAATTACATATGCCACGCATTGTGGTACTTAGCAGTTACAAAATGTGCATAGGGACCAGTACCTTAATATTCTGTAATCTACTTATAAAAAGTTTTGTATTTTTTTTTCAAAACAGGAAATTATTAGCAAGGGAAGGAAATAACAGCAAAAATAAAATTGACAGAAAATCCCTGTGGGAGTGATTAGATCTTGGATATAGCAGATATTAAAATAGTAGTTATTAATGTTAACAAACGGAAATATAACTAATGATGTGCCCTACATACACTTCACTCAGTAAATTATTATTTACTAATCATCAGAGAATATTAACACAATTTTTAAAAATATAATAAATCCCAGAAAAATTTAGCAGATAATTTAACAAAATCAGAAAATGAATCGGTAGAGGTTTTATGTCGAAAGTCTAGTAGAAAAAAGAAACTCAAGAATAAAGGACATTGTTAGGTATGTCATAATAACATAAAATGTGAACAACAGAAAGGATCAGAGAGATAAAGAAGAAGAAAATATTTAAACTACAAATGTCTAATCATTTTTCAGCTTCTCTTTGGGAAAATTGTATTATCTAGGAAATTCAATGAATTTTATATGAGACAAACCACTTAGAGACCCACAGAAAAATACATTATTGTTCAAGGCTGAAAAATTATAGATTATGTAAAATCTTGAAATCCAAAAAACACTTATGACACATTTCTAAGAAACAATAACTGCTGGTGAAATTTCAGAGAAAGAGGAAAGGTGTTTTTTTTTTTTTTTTTTTTAATTGTATTACTTGGTTTGCTGCTTTTCACCTTCTTTTTTTCTTTATATATACTGGATATTAGCCCTGTGTCAGATAAAAGTTTGTTGAAGATTCTTTCCCAATCTGTAGGCTGTCATTTTGTTCTGATGACAGTGTCCTTTGCTTTACAGAAGGTTTTTAGTTTCATGAGGTCCCATTTATTGATTGTTGCTCTTAGAGCCTGTGCTGTTGTTGTTCTGTTCTGGAAGTTGTCTCCTGTGCCAATGAGTTCAAGGGTATTCCCCACCTTTTCTTCTAACCGATTTCATGTGTCTGGTTTTATGTTGAGGTCTTTGATCCACTTGGACATCAGTTTTGTGCAGTGTGGATCTATTTTCATTTTTCTACATGTAGACATCTAGTTAGACCAGCACGATTTGTTGAAGATGCTATCTTTTTTCCATTGTATGGTTTTGGCATCTTTGTCAAAGATCAGGTGTCCATAATTGTGTGGGTTTATTTCTGGGTATTCTGTTTGGTTCCATTGATCCACCATTCGGTTTCTATGCCAGTACTATGCAGTTTTTATAACTGTTGCTCTATAGTACAGCTTAAGATAAGGGATGGAGATACCTCCAGAAGATCTTTTATCATAGAGGATTGTTTTAGCAATTCTAGGGTACTTGTTATTCCATATGAAGTTGAGAATTTTTCTTTCCAGGTCTGTAAAGAATTGTCTTGGTAATTTCATGGGAATTGCATTGAATCTGTAGATTCTTTTGGTAAGATGACCATTTTTACTATGTTAATCTTGCCAAGCAATGAGCATGGGAGATCTTTCCATCTTCTGATATCTTCTTCTAATTCTTTCTTCAGAGACTTGAATTTTTTTTCTTTTTTTTAATTTTATTTTTCTCATTAGTTACATTTTGTTAATTCTGTATCCCAGCTGTATCCCTCATTCCCTCCCCAATCCCATCCTCCCTCATCTCCTCCCTGCCCCTTTCCAATTCCACTGATATGGGAGGACCTCCTCCCCTTTCATATAACTCCGTTTTCTCACATATTTTCAGGACTGGCTGCAAAGTCCTCCTCTGTGGCCTAACAGTACTGCTCCTCCCTTGGGAGGTGAGGAGGTCAAAGAGCCAGTCATTGAGTTCCTGTTAGAAATAGTCCTTGTTCCCCTTACTATGGGAAACCAATTGATTACTGAGCTATCACGGGTCACATCCGAGCAGAGGTTCTAGGTTTTATCCTCTCATGGTCTTTGGTTGAGTGTCCATCTCAGAAAAGACCCTGTGCCCAGATATGTTTTGTCCTTGTGGACCTCCTATCCTTTCCACATCAAACTCCCCTTCTTTCATATGATTCCCTGCACTCTGGCGAGGGTTTGGTTATGAGTCTTAGTATCTACTTTGGAACACTGCTTGGTAGAGTCTTTCAGATTCTTTCTGCGGTAGACTCCTGTCATACGTTCAATGCATATCCCATTTGTCTTTCTAAATGAGGATTGATCATCGTACCTCGTGTCCGCTTTCTTGATTATTTTCTTTAGGTGTACAGATTTCATTATGTTTATCATATCTTTTAGGTCTATGTAAGCGAGTATATTCCATGTTTGTCTTTCTCCTTCTGGGATACTTCACTCAGAATGATCTTTTCTAGATCCTACCATTTGCCTACAAATTTCAGGTTTTCCTCTTTTTTGATTGTTGAGTAGTATTCCATTGTGTAAAAATACCACAATTTCTGTACCCATTCCTCCATTGATGGACATCTGGGTTGTTTCCAGGTTCTGGCTATTACAAATAAAGCTGCTACAAACATGGTTGAGCAAATGTCCTTATTGTGTACTTGAGCAAATTTTGGGTATATGCCTAGCAGTGGTATAGATGGGTCTTGAGGAAGCACTATTTCTAGTTGTCTGAGAAAGTGCCAGACTGACTTCCAAAGTGGTTGTACCAGTTTACATTCCCACCAGCAATGGAGGAGGGTTCACCTTTCTCCACAACCTCTCCAGCATGTGTTATCACTTGAGTTTTTCATCTTGGCCATCCTGATGGGTGTAAGGTGAAATCTCAGGGTCGTTTTGATTTGCAATTCTCTGATGGCTAATGACATTGAGCGTTTCTTTAAGTGTTTCTCTGCCATTCTATATTCCTCTACAGAGAATTCTCTGTTTAGCTCTGTTCCCCATTTTTTTAATTGGATTACTTGGTTTGTTGCTTTTCTGCTTCTTTAGTTCTTTATATATACTGGATATTAGCCCTCTGTCAGACTAAAGGGTTGGTGAAGATTCTTTCCCAATCTGTAGGCAGTCATTTTGTTTTGATGACGGTGTCCTTTGCTTTACAGAAGCTTTTCAGTTTCATGAGGTCCCATTTATTGATTGTTGCTCTCAAAGCCGTGCTGTTGGAGTTCTGTCCAGGAAGTTGTCTCCTGTGCCAATGAGTTCTAGGCTGTTCCCCACTTGTTCTTCTAACAGATTTAGCGTATCTGGTTTTATGTTGAGGTCTTTGATCCACTTAGACTTTAGTTTTGTGCAGGGTGATAAATGTGGATCTATTTTCATTTTTCTGCATATAGATATCCAATTAGACCAGCACCATCTGTTGAAGATGCTATCTTTTTTCCATTTAATGGTTTTGACTTCTTTGTCAAAATCGAGTATTCATAGGTACATGGGTTAATTTCTGGGTCTTCTATTCGGTTCCATTGATCCTCCATTCTATTTCTATGCCAATACCATGCAGTTTTTATTACTATTGCTCTGTAGTACAGCTTGAGATCAGAGATGGAGATACCTCCAGATGATCTGTTGTTGTACAGGGTTGTTTTGGGGATTCAGGTTTTTTCGTTTCTTTATATAAAGCTGAGAATCTTTTTTTCAAGGTCTGAAAAGAATTGAGTTGGTATTTTGATGGGAATTGCGTTGAATCTGTAGATTGCTTTTGGCAGGATGGCCATTTTCACAATGTTAATCCTACCAATCCATGAGCACGGGAGATCTTTCCATCTTCTGAGATCTTCTTCAATTTCTTTCTTCAGAGACTTGAAGTTTTTCTCAAACAAGTCTTTCACTTGTTTGGTTAATGTCACTCCGAGGTACTTTATGTTATTAGTGGCTATTGTGAAGGGTTTTGTTTCTCTAATTCCTTTCTTGGCCCTTTTGTCTTTTGTGTACAGGAGGGCTTCTGATTTTTTTGAGTTGATTTTGTATCCTGCCACTTTGCTGAAGGTTTTTATCAGCTGGAGGAGTTCTCTGGTTGAATTTTTGGGGTCGCCCATGTATACTATCATATTATCTGTGAATAGTGACACTTTGACCTCTTCCTTTCCAATTTGTATCCCCTTGATCTCCTTTAGTTTTCTTATTGCTCTGGCTAGGACTTCAAGTACTATGTTGAAGAGATATGGAGCGAGTGGGCAGCCTTGTCTTTTCCCTGATTTCAGTGGGATTGATTTAAGTTTCTCTCCATTGAGTTTGATTTTGGCTGTAGGCTTCCTGTATATTGCCTTTACTGTGTTTAAGTATGTGCCTTGTATCCCTGATCTTTCCAAGACTTTAAACATGAATGGGTGTTGGACTTTGTCAAATGCTTTTTCGGAGTCCAAGGAGATGATCATGTGGTTTTTCTCCTTCATTTTTTTTATGTGGTGGATTACATTGATGGATTTCTGTATGTTGAACCACCCTTGCATGCATTCCATGAAGCCTACTTGGTCATGATGGATGATATCTTTGATGTGTTCTTGGATTTGGTTTGCAAGTATTTTATTGAGTATTTTTGCATCAATAATTCATAAGAGAGATAGGTCTGAAGTTCTCTTTTTTTGTTGGGTCTTTGTTTGGTTTTGGTATCAGGGTGACTCTTGCTTCATAGAATGAGTTTAGTAGTCTTCCTTCTGTTTCTCTTTTGTGGAATAGTTTGAGGAGAATTGGTATTAGCACTTCTTTGAAGGTCTGGTAGAATTCTCTGCTGAAACCATCAGGCCCAGGCCTTTTTTGGAGGGGAGACTGTTAATGACTGCCTCAATTTCCTTGGGGGATATAGGGTTATTCAGTCTTTCTACCTGATCTTGACTTAATGTTTGTAGGTGGAATCTATAAAGAAAATTGTCCATTTCGTTTAGATTTTGAAATTTTCTGGTGTATAGGCTTTTGTAGTATGACATGATTGTTTGGATTTCTTCAGTGTCTGTAGTTATGTCCCCCTTTTCATTTCTGATTTTGCTGATTTGGATAGATTCTCTCTGCTTTTTAGTTAGCTTGGCTTAGGGTTTGTCTATCTTGTTGATTTTCTCAAAGAACCAGCTTTTTGTTTCATTGATTCTTTGAATAGTTTTATTTGTTTCTAATGGATTGATTTCAGCCCTGGATTTGATTATTTCCAGCCTTCTTCTGCTCTTAGGTGTATCTGCTTCGTTTTTTTTCTAGGGATTTCAGTTGGGCTATTAAGTTACTTGTATGTGATGTTACAAATTTCTTCTTGAAGGCACTTAGTGCAATAAATTTTCCTCTGAGCACTGCTTTCAATGTGTCCCATAAACTTGGGTATGTTGTGTCTTCATTTTCATGAGTTCTAGGAAGTCTTTAATTTCTTTCCTTATTTCTTCCTTAACCCAGCTGCCATTGAGTAACAAGTTGTTCAGTTTCCATGTGTATGTAGGTTTTTGGTTATTTCCATTGTTGTTGATGTCCAGCTTTAGTCCATGGTGGTCAGATAGAATACAAGTCATTATCTCAATCTTTTTATATCTGTTGAGGCTTGCTTTGCGACCAACTATATGGTCTATTTTGGAGAAGGTTCCATGAGGTGCTGAAAAGAAGGTATACTCTTTTGAGTTTGGGTGGAAAGATCTGTAGACATCTATTAGGTCCATTTGATTTAGGGACTCTGTAAATGCTTTTATTTCCCTATTTGGTTTCTGTCTAGTTGATCTGTCCCTTGGTGAGAGTGGGGAGTTGAAGTCACCCACTATTAGGGTATTGTGATCAATGTGTGGTTTAAGCTTTAATAATGTTTCATTTATGAATGTAGGTGCTCTTGTATTTGGGGCATAGATGTTTAGAATCGTGATGTCTTCTTCGTGATTTTTTCTTTTGATGAGAATGTAGTGCCCCTCTATATCTTTTTTGATTAGTTTTGGTTGAAAATCTATTTTATTAGATATTAGGATCACCACTCCTGCTTGTTTTTTGGGTCCATTTGCTTGAAAAACTCTTTTCCAGCCTTTTACTCTGAGGTAATGTTTATCTTTGTTGTGTAGGTGTTTTTCTTGGATGCAGCAGAATGTTGGTTCCTGTTTCCGCACCCATTCTATCAGTCTGTGTCTTTTTATTGGAGAGTTGAGTCCATTGATGTTGATAGATAATAATGACCATTGAATGTTATTTCCTATTATTGTGGAGTTGGTGATGTTACTGTGAATCATTGCTTGTTTGCTTTTGATTTTTGTTGGAAATTATCTTTAACCTATGTTTTCTTGGGTGTATTTGTTTTCATTGGATTGGAATTTTCCTTCTAGTATCTTCTGTAGGGCTGGGTTGCTGTTCAAATATTGCTTAAATTTAGTTTTGTCGTGGAATATTTTATTTTCTCCATCTATGTTGATTGAAAGCTTTGCTGGGTAAAATAGTCTAGGTGGGCATCTGTGGTCCCTTAGGGCCTGCATGATATCTCCCCAGGCCCTTCTGGCTTTCATAGTTTCTGATGAGAAGTCTGGTGTGATTCTGATAGGTTTGCATTTATATGTTACTTGGCCTTTTTCCCTTGCTGCTTTTAGTATCTTTTCTTTGTTGTGTAGATTAAGTGTTTTGACTAAGATGTGGCGTGAGGAGTTTCTTCTCTGGTCTAGTCTATTTGGTGTTCTGTAGGCCTCTTGTATGTTTGTGGACATCTCTTTCTTTAGGTTTGGAAAATTTTCTTCTATGATTTTCTTGAAAATATTTTCTGGACCTTGTAGTCTGGACTCCTCTTCTTCTTCAATTCCTATTATTCTTAGATTTTGCCTTTTCATGGCATCCTTGATTTCTTGGATGGTTTGTGTTTGGGATTTTTCTGATTTTATTTTTGCTTTGAGAGAAGTATCAATTTCTGTGAGTGTATCTTCAGCACCCGAGATTCTCTCGTCAATCTCTTGTATTCTATTAGTGACGCTTACCTTTGTGATTCCTTCTCTTTTCTCTAAGTTCTTCAGTTCCAGGGTTTTCTCGGTTTGTGTTTTCTTTATTGATTCTAATTCTGTTTTCATGTCTTGAAACATTTCTTTTATCTGTTTGAGTGTGGATTCCTGTGTCTCTGAGATGGTCTCTATTTTTTTGTTTGTTTCCTCTTTTAGTGCCTCTGCTTCTGCCTCCAATTGTTTGGCTATATTTGCATGTGTTTCTTTAAGAGCTTCTTTGTTCACTTAGTTTTTCTTTGTTTCTATTTGGGAGGCCAAATCGTTAATGGATTTTTTTTTTTTGTATCCTCTTTAATTGTTTGAATCTCTATGACTATTTCTCTGAGAGATTTGTTGGTTTCCTCTTTATGTGCCTCAAATAACTGGATAACCATAGCTTTAAAATCATTTTCTTGTGTTTCTGCTGAGTTGGAGTGTCCAATAATTTTGGAGGTTGCCAGTGAAGCCATGATATCTTGATTTGTGTTGGTTGTTTTCTTTTGCCAACCTCTGGCCGTTTGGTTATCCATAGTGTTCACTGTCTGTTTCTGGATTCTGCAGGTCAGACTGGTTTTAATCTGGTATCTGGAGAATTCTTCAGTAAAATGGGTGAGATCTAGTGGTTTAATTGTGTGCGTTGGTTATTCAGCTATACCTGTAGAAGGAAAGTTCGCAGGCACAGAAGGGCAAATGCGGGGTAGCATGTGTTTGAGCGTGTGCTTGTGGGTGTGTCCTAAGAGACAGGGTTTTGGTGAATGAAGAGGCCTTCAGTGTGTGAGAGGGGTGCCCTGCAGTCACTGAAGTTGTTGCAGGCGCTAAGGGATCGCAGGCGCTACGGGATTGCAAGCCCTGTCGAAGAATGTGCCCGAGTATTGGTTTTACAAGTCTGTTGGTCTTTGGTGTCTATTCAGCTGGTTTTCTACCACTGAGGGTTTGGATGGCCCATACAATCACTGGCTGTGCATCCCTGTGTATTCCGTGCTGCCACTTACAGACTTGGGGCCTGGGAAGTGTTGTACTGTGGATCTGAGTCTCTCTGGCTAGCACTGTATTGGGCGTATGCTCTGGTGGGGTGGAGTTTCAGTGGTGTGTGCACTCCTGCAGAGCTAGGTGGTGGTGGTAGTGGGGAGTGTGTTCTGCGGGTCAGGAGTTCAGCAAGAGGGCCTTAGGTGGGGTGTGTTCTCCTCTGATCGGTGGCATTCAGCAGGTCGTAACTGCTCTCCGCTGCAGCTGCGGGGTATGGAGCCCTGCCTCCGCCTGTCTTGGGTCCCAGACACGCTGCTTTGCAGCTTTGGTATCTAGGAAGGACTGTATTGTGGATCTCAGTCTCTGTGGTTAGAGCTCAGTGGCTGGAGCTCTGTGATTGGGCCTGCGCTCCTCCTGTGAGGAGGTTTCTGTGGTTATTGTGTTCTGGCTGCTTAGGACGTTAGCTCCACTGCACTTCCTGCTGCAGTCTAGCTTGGGATCCTGTCAGCGGGATGGGGGAGGGGATGCTCCGCGAGCCCAGAGGGCCTTGAGCATCCTGAGTGGGGCCGGGTGGGACGTGTGTCCAAGGAGGAGACCGGTGTTCAACAGGTGGTTACAGCAGACCGCTGCTGTAAGGAGCCCAGAGCACTGTCTCTGCTGCCTTGATCTCCCGAATGTGAGCTTTGCATTCAGCTGCCTGGTGCTGTGTGGGGGTTTCCCTGAGGGAGGCCCAGACAAGGGAAGTGCCCTATTTCCTTCCCGGAGAAGTCCACGCCCGATCTACATCTACTAGCACTCCATGCATCTGTGGTGGCCCCTCTCCTTTAGTAAGCCCAAAATTCCAAATTCTAGCCTCGATTGACTCTCCACTCACCAATTCCGGAGATTCATGTCTTCTGCCTCTCCAAAACGGTTTGCTGTGCTCGCCGCCATCTTGGAGTCCCCCGAAATTTTTTCTTACATGTCTTTGACATGCTTCCTTAGGGTTACACCAAGGTACTTCATGTCATTTGTGGTTATTGTGTTGTTTCCCTAATTGCTCTCTCAGCCCTCTTGTCTTTTGTATACAGGAGGTCTACTGATTTTTTTGAGTTAATTTTGTATCCGGCCACTTTGCTGAAGGTGTTTATCAGCTGTGGCGTTCCCTGGTAGAGTTTTTGGGGTCACTCACATATACTATCATATCGTCTGCAAATAGTATAATTTGATTTCTTCTTTTCCAATGTATATCCCCTTGATCTCCTTCAACTGTCTTATTGCTCGAACAAGGACTTCCAGAACTATGGTGAAGAGATATGTAGAGAGTTGGCAGCCTTGTCTTGTCCCTAATTTCAGTGGGATTGCTTTATGTTTCTCTCCGTTCAGTTTGATGCTGGCTATAGGTTTGCTGTATATCCCTTTTTACTCTGCTTAGATATGTGCCTTGTATCCCTGATTTCTCCAATACTTTAAACATGAATGGATGTTGGATTTTGTCAAATGCTTTTTCAGCATCTAGGGAGATTATCATGTCATTTTTTTTCTTTAAGTTTGTTAATATAGTGGGTCACATTGTTGGATTTCCGTATATTGAACCACCCCTGCATACCTGGGATGAAGCCTACTTGGTCATAGTGGATGATATCTTTGATGTGTTCTTGTACTTGGTTTGCAAGTATTTTGTTGAGTATTTTTGCATCAATGTTCATAAGGGAGATTGGCCTGAAACTTTCTTTCTTTGTTGAGTCTTTGTGAGGTTTAGGTAGTGACGGTGGCTGCATACAATGTGTTTGGTAGTGTTTCTTCTGTTTCTATTTTGTGGAATAGTTTGAAGAGAACTGGAGTCAGCTCTTCTTTGAAGGTCTGGTAGAATTGTGTGCTGAAACCATCTGGTCCTGGGCTTTTTTTGGATGGGAGACTTTTGATGATCACTTCTATTTCCTTGGGGGATATAGGATTATTTAATTGATTTACCTGGTACAGATTCAGCTTTGGTAAATCGAATGGATCAAGAAAATTATCCATTTCATTTAGATTTTCAAATTTTGTGGCATATCGCCTATTGAAGTAAGTCTTAATGATTGTTTCGATTTCCTCAGTGTCTGTAGTTATGTCCCCCTTTCATTTCTAATTTTGTTGCTTTTGATGGTGTCTCTCTGCCTTTTAGTTAGTTTGGCTAAGGGTTTATCTATCTTGTTGATTTTCTCAAAGAACCAGCTTTTGGTTTCATTGATTCTTTGAATTGTTTTATTTGTTTCTAATTGATTGATTTCAGCCCTGAGTTTGATTATTTCCAGCTGTCTACTCGTTTTTGGTGTGTCTGCTTCTTCTTTTTCTAGGATTTTTCAAGTGAGCCATTAAGTTGCTCAAATGAGCTGTCTCGAATTTCTTCTTGAAGTTGCTTAGTGCTATGAACTTTCCTCTTAGCACTTCTTTCATTGTGTCCCACCAGTTTGGGTATGTTGTGTCTTCATTTTCATTGTGTTCTAGGAAGACTAATTTCTTTCTTTATTTCTTCCCTGACCCAGCTGTCATTTAGTAACAATGCTCAGTTGCTCAGTTTCCATGTGTGTGTAGGCTTTTTGCTATTTCTGTTTTTGAGGTCCAGCTTTATTCCATGGTAATCAGACAGGATACAAGGGATTATTTCAAACTTCTTGTATATGTTTAGGCTTGCTTTGTGACCAACTATATGTTCTAATTTGGAGAAGGTTCCATGAGGTGCTGAGAAGAAGATAAATTCTTTTGTGTTTGGGTGTAAAGTTATATAAATGTCTGTTAGGTTCCTTTGATTCATGACCTCCGTTAGAGACATTGTTTCTTTGTTTAATTTCTGTTTTGTTGAACTGTCTTTTGTTGAGAGTATGGCGCAGAAGTCTCCCACTACTAATAGTTTGGGATCTATATGTGGTTTAAGATTTATCAATGCTTCATTAACAAATGTGGGTGTCATTGTATTTGGGGCATAGATGTTCAGGATTGTGATGTCTTCCTAGTGGAATTTTCCCTTGATGAGTATGAAGTGTCCTTTCACATCTCTTTTTATTAATTTTGGTTGAAAGTCTATTTTATTAGATATTAGAATGGCTACTGCTGCTTGCTTTTTGGGTCCATTTCCTTGAAAGCTGTCTTCCAGCCCTTTACTCTCGGTAATGTCTATCTTTGTGACTTAGGTGTGTTTCTTGTATGCAACAGATTGCTGGGTTTTGTTTATGCATCCATTCTGTTAGCCTGTGTTTTTTTATTGGAGAACTGCGTCCATTGATGTTGAGAGGGATTAATGACCAGTGGCTGTTAGATTCATTGATTTTGATGTCGGCTTTGATCATAAGGTTGTGTGCTTGGTTGCTTTTTGTTTTACTGTAGCGAGGTTAATTTTTTCCTGTGTTTTCTTGAAAGTAGCTAGTTTTCTTGGGTTGTATTTTTCCTACTAGTGTCTCTGTAACTCTAGATTTGTGTGTGGGTATTGTGGAAATTTGTTTTTTTTAATTGAATAACTTGTTTCCTCCGTATAGAAGGACTGAGGGTTTTGTGGGATTTAGTAGCCTAGGCTGACATCTGTGTTCTCTTAGGGTCTGCAAGATACTCGTCCAGGCCCTTCTGGCTTTCATAGTTATCTCTGCTGAAAAGTCAGGTGTGATTCTAATGGGTTTGCTGTTATATGTTACTTGGTCTTTTTCCCTTGCAGCTTTTAGTATTTTTTTCTTTGTTCTGTATACTTACTCTTTTGATTATTATGTGGCGGGAGGATTTTCTTTTCTGGTTTAATTTATTGGGTGTTCTCTATGCCTCTTGTATTCTTATTGGCCTCTCCTTTAACTTGAGGAAATTTTCTTCAATGATTTTTTTTTGAAAATATTTTCTGGGCTTTGGAGCATGGAATCTTATTTTTCCTCTATTCCTATTAATCTTATGTTTTGTCTTTTCATATTGTCATGGATTTCTTAGATGGTCTGTGTCAGGAATTTTTTTTGGATTTAACATTTTCTTTGATGGATGCATTGATTTCTTCCATTGTATCTTCTACACCTCAGATTCTTTCTTCCATCTTATAGTCTGTTGGTTATGTTTACCTCTGTAGTTCCTGTTTTCTTCCCTAAATTCTTCCTCTCCATTATTTCCTCCATTTTTTGTTTTCTTTATTTTTTCCAATTCTGTCTTCAGATCTTGAGTTGTTTTGTTTACTTCCTTCACCTGTCTGATTGTATTTTCCTGTTTTTCTTTTAGTTCCTTTAACTCTGTTTCTTTTATTTCTTTCAGTGATTTAATTATTTCTTCTCTGGAGAACACAAGCTGTTTGGCTGCATCTTCCCTAATTTCTTCACGGATGGCCATAATCTGCTTGTCTTTAATTTTCTCCAGTTTTTATGGATAGCCATGATCTGTTTGATTTTTATCTTCCTCTAATTCTTTACGTATTTTATTTGTTTCCTCTATTATTCCCTTCATCAGCCTAGATGTATGGTCAGCTTCTTAAATTTCAATTATGCTGTGGTGTCCAGTGCTGCTTGCTCCTGGATGGCTGGGTTCTGGAGATGCCATATTTTCTGCCTTTTGTTGGTTGAGCTTTTATGCTTACCTCTACCCATTGGGCTGTTTTAGGTGTTGGCTGTTAGTTTCTGGTGCTTCCTGGAATCCTGGGGTAAGGAGAATCCCCTTGGCAAGAAGGTGATTTTTCCTGTAGGAGGCCTCCTCTGCTTTTTAGTATGGTCACTGTATGGCCAGTGTTTCTCAGAAATTGCCACTGCTCACCTCAGTCGTATAGACCTGGGTAGTAGCTTTGGTCTTTGTTAGTCGGTGGGGGGGGCTCTCCTCTCACCTGTAGAAGTCCTCAAGACAGCTGCCCCACTACTGGGTTTCTCCTTCTGAATTTAGTGAGCTGCTGCTGTTGTTACAGTTTTCCAGATATAGCCCTCTTGAAGAACCTGCTAATTCCCTAGCTGGGGGAGGGGGGGTTCTCCCAACAGGGAAACTCAGTCTGGTACCCTGTGGCACAGAGTTCTGTCTGGGAAGATGAGAGGAGCGCCCAGTAAGTCTCTGGGCCAAAGGCTGAGTGCTCCGCTCTAAGCTGGGAGATTGTGTGCCCAAGTTTGAGATGATGGCTGCGATGCCACTCTGGTCTGGAGGCTGTGCACTCCTCTCTAGGCTGCAACTGAGGGCTCCTCTCTGGTCTGGAGGCTGGGTGCCTCACTCTGGGCGGGAAGCTGTGTGTCCCTGTCTGAGATGGTAGCTGGGGGCACTGCTCTGGTCTGGAGGCTCTGAGCTCTAATCTGGGCTGGCAGTGTGTGTCCTTTTCCAGGCCAGAGGCTGTACATGCCTCTCTGGGCTGTCAAGTAAGGGCTCTTTCTCTGGATCAGAGGCTTAGCACCTCATTCTTGGCTACAAGCTGTGCACCCCTCCAGTCTGAGATGGTGGTTGTGGGTGCCAATCTGGGCCCAAGGCTCTGTAAGCTGATCTGGGCTGGCAGCTGTGCGCCCAGCTTTGGGCCAGAGGCTATGCACTCCGCTCTGGGCTGGCAAATGAGGTCTCTGCTCTGGTCCAGAGTCTGAGCGCCTCACTCTGAGCCAGAAGCTATGTGTCCTGGTCCTGGATGTCAGTTGGGGGCGCCGCAGGAGGCTGTGTGCACCAATCTCAGGCAGCGGGTGTGCCTGCAGGTCCCCAGGCCCTTTACCAGATATTGACTGGGTGACTTGAGGTCGGTCCAAATTAATTTCCACACTGTAGGCTTTCCTCTCACCTGGCAATCACAAACACTTGTGTTTTAGGTCCCTGAGTTCAGTCTCCTGGTCGCTGTGCCAACACTGCTGTCCTACTCCTCAGACAGTGTCCTCTTGGCACAGCCATCTTGTCGACCCCAGAATAAGGGTATATTAAGAGGGCTAGGAGGAGTGTAGGAAGTGGAAAGTGTGGTTGAGATGTATTTTACTAGAAAATAATCTATTTTAAATTTAAACAATTGTAAAACTGTATAGAAAATGAACTCCATTTCTTTCCATGCTGTGTTAGCCAGATACAGTATGTTCAAGATCAAACTGCAATCCATTATATATATTTTTTTATACTCCAGCTCTTTCTTCACAATCATTGCCAAATTACAGTGGTAATTGTGGTCACTTTTTCACAAGCAACAGGATGCTTGAAACATTGATTATCAAGTCGTTCTGAAATTCTTACTGATCTCTCTTAGTTCTCATAAGTCTTTGCACATCATAAGGTAGGTTTAATATTTCTTTGCAGTAAGGGAAGTGCATACTTTTTTTCCTTAAAACAATCTTACAACTAACCATTTATTTTTATGTTTACCTGCTACAGTTTTTCAAGGAACTAAGCCATATGATTAAGAAAGATATTAAAGAATTATCACCTTCTTTGTAAAATTCTCAATATTGAGCAAATAGAGAGTATTTCAGTCAGACATTGAGTTTTTTTTTTTTTCTTTTTGTGGTTGTTATTTATTCTTCTGTCAAATCACGCATCCCAAATGCAGCCTCTGCTCCATCCAATACTCCCAGTTCCCTGTCCCCACATTCATCTCCTCTCCACCAGATTACTGCTCCTCTGTTTCCCCCAAGAAAAAAAGCAGTTCTCCCAAGGATATCAACTGAATATGGCATAACAAGATACAATGAGGTTATGCACAGATTTTCATATCAAGGCTGAAAAAAGCAAACCAATAGGAGGAAACAGGTCCCTATAACAAGCAAAGGAATCCCAGACAGCCTTATTTCCACTGTTGGGAGTCCTCCTAAAGAAAACCCACCAAGCTAACAACAATAACATATATGTAGAGAACCCTGCACACACCTATGCAGAATCTGAGATAGCAGCTTCAGTTCTTGTGAGTCCCTATGAGCACAGCTTAACTTATTGTGTAAGCCATGTTCTTCTGGAAAGCACATTATTCTTACACTCGAGAAGAGTTGTTTTATATATTTTTACTTGCAAAATAAAACTGGCAATCTTTTCTCTTCCCCCACATAAATCACAATTTTTCTTTTATAGGTGAAGCATCTAAGCCTCAGAGAAGAGAGAGTGGACCAAAGTTCACAAATCTTTCTTTTTATTAATTTATTCTCTCATTTATTATATCTAAACATAGTTTCCTCTTCCTTCACTCTCCCCAGTCCACTCACCCCTTCTCCTTTGCCATTCACTCCTGCTTCTTTTAACTTCAGAAAGAGTCAGGCCTCACAGAGATATCAATCAAGTATTACACATCAAGTTGTAATAAGACTAGGCACCTACCTGGATAAGACAACTGAGTATGAGGAAAGGGTTACAAATACAGGCAGAAACATCAAAACAGCCTCTACTCCTCTCTCAGAAGCCCCACAAAACACCATGCTACATAACTATAACATATATGCAGAGGACTTATGTTAGAACCGTCCAGGAACCCTGATTAGTGGTTCAGTCTCTACGAGCCTCTATGAGTCTTGGCTTGGTGATTCTATGGTTTTTATTGTGGTGTTCTTACCTTTCAAGGTTCT
The DNA here is from genome assembly GCF_907164565.1 of Psammomys obesus. NCBI lineage: Eukaryota > Metazoa > Chordata > Mammalia > Rodentia > Muridae > Psammomys > Psammomys obesus. Next base: position 1,367,743 of record NW_026596402.1, read on the forward strand.
ACAATCATTCCTACTCTCATCCACAGGATTCACTAAGTTCTGCCTAATATTTTGCTGTGGGGCTTTGCATCTGTTTCCATCAGTTACAGATTAGAACCTCTCTGATGCCAGGCTCTTGTCTTTGAGTACAGGAGAATATCAATAGAAATTATTTCCTTAGAATTTTTTCCCAAGCATGTTTGGGTCTATCCTAGATCTCTGCTTTTTTCTTGTTATCTGTTATTTCCCCCTTTCCATTTCTGATTATGCTAATTTGGATATTGTCTCTGTTTTTAATTAGTTTAGCTAACGGTTTGTCTATGTTATTGATTTTCTAAAGAGCCAACTCTTTGTTTTATTGATTTTTTTGTATTTTCTTTTTTTTTCTCTTTTATTGGTTTCAGTTCTGAGCTTGATTATTTCATGCCATCTACTTCTCTTGAGTGTGGTTACATTTTGTTGTTGTTGTTGTTGTTGTTGTTCTACAGCTTGCAGGTGTACTGTTAAATTTCTAGTATACTATCTCCCTAATATCTTAAGCACTTAAGGCTATAAACTTTGCTTCTATCACTGCTACTTTCACTGTGTCGTATAAGTTTGGGTATGTTGTGCTTTTACTTTCAGTGAATTCTAGAAGGTCTTTAATTTTTTTTCCCTTAACCCAGTAGTCCTAGAGTAGAGAACCTGTTAGTTTCCAAGAGTTTGTAATTTTTTGTTTGTTTGTTTCTTGTTTTTTGTTACTGAAATCCAGGTTTAATCTTTGGTTGTGTGATAGGATATAGGGGGTGATTTCAATTTTCCTTGTATCTGTTGAGATTTGTTTTGTGATTGAAGATGTGGTCAATTTTGGTGAAATTTCCATAAGTTTCTAAGAATAAGGTGTATTCTTTTGTACTTGGGTGGAATATTCTATAGATATCTGTTAGGTCAATTTAAGTCAAAATGTCTGTTAACTTTGTTATTTCTCTGTTTAGAATTTTTTGAGTGAAAGAGTCTTATCTGTCCGTTGCTGAGATTATGGTATTTAAGTCTCCAACTATTAATGTGTGGGGTTCAATGTATGATTTAAGCTTTAATAATATTTGTTTTATAAGTGTGAGTGCTCTTCCTTCTAGGACATAGATTTCAGAACTGAGATTTTATCTTGTAGAATGATTTCCTTGATGAGTATGAACTATCCTTCTCAATTTCTTTCCTTTAATTTAGTTCTAAGTCTGTTTTTTTATAGAGTAGAATGGTCTTTGTGGTTGTATGTTTGTATGTAAGATTCCATTCTTTTTCTTTCGCTCACAGGAAATTATTTATTGCTTGTATTTTTGTGGCTGTAGTTTCCTCTGTGGGTTGGAGTTTTCCTTCTATTACCTTCTGTAAGTTTGGATTTGTGTATAGATACTGTTTAAATTTGACTTTGTCATGAAATATCTTGTTTTCACTATGATTATTGTAAGTTTCTCTGGATACAGAAGTTTAGGCTGTAATCTGTGGTCTCTTAGAGTCTACTGGACATCTGCTCAGACCCTTCTTACTTTTAGAGTATCCATTTAAAAATCAGGTATAATTCTATTGGATTTGCCTGGATATGTGTCTTGCTCTTTTGACTTTTACTATTCTTGTTTTTTGTTTGTTTGTTTTGTTTTGTTGTTGTTGTTTTTTTAAATTTTGGCCTGAATATTTAGTGTTTTAATTATTATGTGGTGAGAAGTCTTCCTTCTCTGCTTCTACCTACTTGATGTATTGTTTTTTAATTTTTAATTAATTAACTGTAGTCCCCTCTTTTGTCTCTTCCCAGTTACACCCTCCCTCCTTCTACTCCTCTATGTCCCTCTCCTAATCCACTGATACAGCACACCCTCCTTCCCTTCTATCTGACAATTGCCAATCAGTTCTCATCAGTGCTGGCTGCACGTTCTTCTGTGAGTTGATAAGGCTACTCTCCTCCCATGGGACATGAGCAAAGAGCCAGCCACTGAGTTCATGTCAGAGGCAGCTCCTGATCCCCTTACTAGGGTACCCACTTTGGAAACTGAGGGTGTCATGGGCAACAAATTGTCAGGGATTCTAGATTATCTCAATACATGATGCTTGGTTGGATTTTCTGTCCCTGCAAAGACACCTGGGTCCAGATATTTTGGTTCTGTTCTTTTCCTTTTAGAGCTCTTGTCCCCTCCTGTCTTTCTATCTTCCCAATATGCTCAAGTAATCAAGGACATTTCCTCAACCATGCTCATAGCAGATTTTATTCATAATATCCAGAATCTGCAAACAACACTGATGTCCTTGAACTGAGGAATGGATGCAGAAATTGTGATACATTTGCACAATGGAATAATACTCAGCAATAAAAAAAAAGAAATCATGAAATTTACAGGCAAGTGGATTGAACTAGAAAATAACATCCTGAGTAAGTAAACCCAGAAGCAGAAAGACACACATGGCATACACTCACATATAAGTTGCACATATAATATAGGATAAACATGCTAAAATCTGTAAGCCTAAAAAAGCTAAGAAAGAGTTGATCCAAAATGGTGGTGACCAGCACACACTGTATTGAGAAGCAAAGGACCTGAAACTCTGAAATTGTTACAGCTGAAACACAATCTCAAGCCAGTGGATCTCTTTTTTCTGAAGAATATTCCAGACACCAGAGAAAGATGACCTGTTCTGAAGGACAGACTCCTGAAAACAACAGTGAAGGTTAAGGATAAGCAGATGGCCAGAGGTCGGCTTAAGAACACACCCAGTCACAGGGTCTTTTCTGAGACTGACACTCAACCAAGGACCATCTATGGATATAACCTAGAACTTCTGCTCGGATGTGGCCTGTGGTAGCTCAGTAACCAAGTAGTTTTCCAAAGTAAGGGGAACACGGACTATTTCTAACAGGATCTCAAGGGCAGGCTGTTTGACCCCCCCCCCAGGGGAGGAGCAGTCTGTTAGGCCACAGAGGAGGACTTTGCAGCCAGCCATGAAGATACCTGATAAAACAGGGTCAGATGAAAGGGGAGGAGGTCCTCCCCTATCAGTGGACTTGGAAAGGGTCAGGGAGGAGACCAGGGAGGGAGTGTGGGGTTGGGGAGGGAATGAGGGAGTGGGATACAGCTGGGACACAGAGTTAACAAAATGTAACTAAAAAGAAAAAAAAAAGAAAAGTTAATTTTATATAAAAAATTAACTTTATCTTTGCCTATAGTTAGTTAAAATATATAATATATAATTTGCCATTTTCAACTGTACATTGTATTGAGTATTAAATTCTTGAGTAATAAAAAAAAATAGAAAAAAAAAAAGAACACACCCAGCAAAAATCAGGACATCATGGCTTCACCAGCAACCTCCAAAATCAATGGATATTTTGATTCAGAAGAAAGACAGGAAAATGATTTTAAACTCATGCTTATTCAGTTTTTAGAGGCAAATAGTCAGACAAGTAGAGGCACAATTATTGGCAAATAGGGAGGAAATTAAAAAATAAATAAATAAATGTCATCAAAGAAAGACAGAAATCTACATTCAAACAGATGAAGGAAATGGTGCAAGACATGAAAACAGAATTAGAATCAATAAAGAAAACACAAATAGAAAAAAAAAACTTGGAGCTAGAGAACTTAGACATAAGATCAGGAACCAAAAAAATAAGCATCACCAATAGAATACAAAAGATGAAAGAGAGAATCTCAGGTGCTAAAGATACACTAGCAGAAATTGATAATTCTCTCAAAGAAAAAGTAAAATCAGAAGAGTTCTAAACACAAAACGTCAAAGAAATCAAGGATGCTATGAAAGAAAAATAGGAATACGAGAAAAAGAAGATGCTAGGCACCAAGATCCAGAAAATATTTTTGAGAAAATCATAAGAGAAAATTTTCCTAACTTAAAGAAAGAGAGGTCCATAAACATACAAAAGCCTACAGAACACCAAATGGACCAGACCAGAAAAGGAACTCCTCATGCCACATTATAGTCAAAACAGTAAATCTACAGAAAAAAAAAAATTAAAAGCATCAAGAGAAAAGGGCCAAGTAGCATATAATGGTAGACCTGTCAGAATCCCACCAGACTTCTAATCAGAAACTATGAAGACCAGAAGGTCCTGGGCAGAGGTCATACAGTCATTAAGGACCCAAAGGTGCCAACCCAGACTACCATACCTAGTAAAGCTTTCAATCAACATTGATGGAGAAAGCAAAATATTCCATGACAAAACTAAGTTTAAACAATATCTAAACAGCAACCCAGGCCTACAGAAAATACTGGAAGGAAAACTCCAATCCAACAAAAACAACTACACCTAAGAAATCATAGGATATAGAAAACTTCATAACAAAAAATTCAAAGAACACAAGCATTGAAACACAGCAACACCACCAACACCATAATGAAAGGAACTCACAGACATTGGTCACTATTATCTATGAACATTAATGGTCTCAACTCTCCAATAAAAAGACACAGAAAACAGAATGGTTACAGAAACAGGATTCAACATTCTGCTGCATCCAAGAAACACAACTTTGCAACAAAGATAAACACTACCTCAGAATAAAGGGTTGGAATGTGGTTTTTGAAGCAAAGGGACCTAGTAAACAAGCTAGGGTAGCTATCCTAATATCTAATAAAATGGACTTTCAACAATATTAATCAAAAAGGATGAGGAGGGATGCTTCATTCTCATCAAAGAAAAAATCCACCAGGAGGACATTACAATTCTGAATATCAATGCTACAAATACAAGAGCACCTACATTTTAAAATGAAACAGTGTTAAAGCTGAAATAGATATTGATCCCTACAACTAATAGTGTGAGATTTCAACACTTCACTCTCACTAAGGGACATATCATCTACACAAGTTAAATAGGGAAATAAAGACACTTACAGAGGTCCTAAATCAAATGGACCTACTAGATGTCTACAGAAATTTTCACTGAAATTCAAAAGAGTATACTTTCTTTGCAGTACCTTATGGAACCTTCTCCTAAATAGACTATATAGTTTGTCACAAAGCAAGCCTCAACAGATAAAAAAAAAGACTGAAATAATCCCTTGTATCCTATCTGATTACCAAGGACTAAAGCTGGTCCTCAACAACAACAGAAATGGCAAAATCCTACAACATTGAAAGTGATCAATTCGCTATTCAGTGACAGTTGGGTCAGGGGAGAAAAAAAAAAAAGAAATCAAAGACTTCCTAGAATTCAATAAATATGAAGACAAAACATGCCCAAAATTATGGGACAAAATGAAAGCAGTGCTAAGAGGAAAATTTATAGCACTAAGTGCCTTCAAGAAGAAACCTGAAGCATCTCATACAAACAGTGTAATGGCTCACCCAAATGCCCAAGGGAAAAAAACCACAAAAACAGACACACCAAAGAGTAGTTGACAGCTGATAATATTAAAGCTCAGGGCTGAAAGCAATCAATTAGAAACAAATAAAACAACTCAAAGAATCAATGAAACCAAGGGCTGGTTCTTTTAGAAAATCAACAAGATAGATAAGCACTTAGCCAATCTAAATAAAAGGCAGAGAGAAACTGTCCAAATCAGCAAAATTAGAAAGGAAAAGGGGGATATAACAACCGACACTGAGGAAATCCAAACAATCATTAGGTCTTACTACAAAAGCCTGCATGCCTCAAAATTTGAAAATGTAAAGGAAATGGACAATTTTATTGATTGATTCCATTTACCAAAATTAAATCAAGATCAGGTGAATAGAATGAGTGTTTCTTTATCCCCCAAGGAAATAGAAGCAGTCATCAAAAGTCTCCCTTCCAAAAAATGTCCAGGGCCAGATGGTTTCAGCGCAGAATTCTACCAGACCTTAAAAAAAGAGCTAACTCCAAATCTTTTCAAACTATTCCACAAAATAGAAAGAGAAGGATCATTACCATTTTTTTTTCTATGAAGCCACAGTCACATTGACACTTAAACCACACAAGGTCCCAATTAAAAAAAAAAAAAAAAAAAAGGGAACTTAAGACTTAAGAACCTAGCTTTCTTATGAACATTGATGCAAAAATACTCAATAAAATACTTGCAAACCAAATCCAAGAACACATAAAAGATATCATCTACCATGATCAAGTTACCTTCATCTCAGGCATGCAGAGGTGGTTCAGTGTATGGAAATCCATCAATGTAATCCACCATATAAACAAACTGAAGTTGAAAAACCACATGATCATCTCCATAGATGCCAAAAAAAGCATTTGGCAAAATCCAACACCAATTCGTGTTTAAAATCTTGGAGAGATCAGGGATACAAAGCAGATACCTGAAAATAGTAAAGACAGTATACAGAAGCCTATAGGCAATATCAAACTCAATGGAGAGAAATTTAAATGAATCCCACTAAAATCAGGGCCAAATGCAAGGCTGACCTCCTTATCTCTTCAACATAGTGCTTGAAATCCTAGCTAGAACAATGAGACAACTAAAGGAGATCAATGAGATACAAATTAGAAAGGAAGAAGTCAACGTATCACTATTCACACATGGTATAATCATATACATGAGTGACCCCCCCCCCCAAATTCAACCAGAGAACTTCAGCTGATAAACACCTTCAGCCAAATGGCTGGATCCAAAAGTAAGTCAAAAAAATCAGAAGCCCTCCCTTTATACCAAAGACAAAAGGGCCAAGATAGAAATTAGGGAAACAATACCCTTCACAATAGCCACTAATAACATAAAGTACCTTGGTGTGACTCTAACCAATCGAGTGAAAGACATGTTCCAAAAAAAAATCAAGTCTCTAAAGAAAGTTCATTAATCGGTAGAAATAACATAGTAAAATGCCCATCCTGCCAAAAGCAATCTACAGATACAATGCAATTCCAATCAAAATACCAACACAATTTTTTACAGACCTTGAAAGAACAATTCTCAACTTCAAATAGAAAAACAAAAAATTCAGAGTTGCCAAAACAATCCCATACAACAACAGATCCTCTGAAGGTATCGCCATCCCAGATTTCAAGCTGTACTACAGAGCAATATTAATAAAAACTGCAAGGTACTGGCTAGAAACAGAATGGTGGATCAATGTAACTGAATAGAATGCCCAGAAATAAATCCACAAATATGGATACTTGGTTTTTGACAAAGAAGCCAAAAACCTTACAATGGAAACAAAGACAGCATCTTCAACAAACTGTGCTGGTCTAACTGGATGTCTACATGTAGAAAAATGCAAACAGATCCATATTTATTATTCTGCACCAAATTAAAGTCCATATGGATCAAACACCTCAATATAAAACCAGATACACAGTAGGTTAGAAGAAAAAGTGGGGAAGAGCCTTGAATTAATTGGCACAGGAGACAATTTCCTGAAGAGATCACCTACAAAACAATCTCTAAGATCATCAATTAATGGGACCTCATGAAACTTACAAGCTTCTGTAACGCAAAGGACACTGCTTTTAGAACAAAATGACAACCTACAGACTGGGAATGGATCTTCACCAACCCTAATTCTGACAGAGGGCTAATGTCCAGAATATGTAAAAAACTAAAGAAGTTAAAAAGCCACAAATCAAGTAATCCAATTAAAAACAGGGTACATAACTAAACAGAGAATTCTCTGTAGAGGAATATAGGATGGCAGAGAAACACTTAAAGAGATGCTCAACCTCCTTAGTCATCAGGGAGATGCAAATCAATATGACCCTGATATTTCAACTTACACCAATCATAATGGCTAAGATCAAAAACTCAAGTGACAATGCTGGATAGGATGCAGAGAAAGACAAACATTCCTCCATTGTTGGTGGGAATGTAAACTTGCACAACCACTTTGGAAACCAATCTGGTACTTTCTAGGACAGTTAGGAAGAGCATTTCCTCAAGATCCAGCTATACCATTCTTAGCCATATATCTAAAATATGCTCAAGTACACAACAAGGACATTTGTGCACCATGTTCGTAGAATCTTTATTAGTAATAGAACCAGGAAACAACTCAGATGTCCCTCAAATGAGGAATGGATACTGAAATTGTGATACATTTACACAATGCAGTACTATTCAGCAATTAAAAACAAGTAAATCATGAAATTCTCAGGTAAATGGTCGTCAAATCGTGAAAAGATCATACTGAGTGAGGTATCCTAGAAGCAGAAATGCATACACGGTACATACTTATACGTGGATACTAGACCTATAGTATAGGATAGACATACTAAAATATGTACACCTAAAGAAACTAATCAAGAATGAGGACTCTGGCTAAGATGCTCAATCCTCTTTCAGAAAGGCAAAGAGGATGGACATCAGAAGAGGGAGAAAAGAGGGAACAGGCTAGGAGCCTGCCACAGAGGGCCTCTGAAAGGCTCTACCCTGAAGGGTATCAATGCAGATGCCTGACTCATAGCCAAAATTTGGGCAGAGTGCAGGGAATTTTAGGAAAGAAAGGGTAGATAATAAGACCTGGAGAGGACAAGAGTTCCACAAGGAGAGCAACAGAACCAAAACATCTGGGCCCAGGGGTCTTTTCTGAGACTGGTTCTCCAACTGAGGAACATTCATGGAGTTAACCTAGAACCACTGCCCAGATGTATCCCATGGCAGTTCAGTGACCAAGTGGGTTCCATAGTAATAGGAACAGGGACTGTCTCTGACATGAACTATTCTTTTATCACCTCCCTCTGATGGGGGATCAGCCTTACCAGGCTATAGAGGAAGACAATGCAGCCACTACTGAGGAGACCTGATAGATTAGGATCAGAAAGAAGGAGATTAAGACCTCCCATGTCAGTGGTCTTGGGGAGGAGCATAGTTGGCGAAGAGGGCTGGAGGGTTGATGTGAGGGGGGGGGAGGGTGGAAGCTTATAGGAGGATACAATGTGAATAAACTGTAATTAATAAAAATAAAAATAAACAATACAAAAATTTATATATGTAGGTCAGTATTATAACCTAAATAATTGAGTAATGATAAGAGAGGGAATCAAAAACGAAATTTAGTCCTTCTTTTGGGAGCTGTCAGGGCATGTAGTTGTATATGTAAGGGAGAAAATATGATAGAAAATCCCTCACAAGAAATATGAAAGACAGAATTAGTGTTTCTGAACAAGGAAAAAGTGAGAGAAACCACAGAAGTAACATTTATTCATTGGTTCTTACATGACAAATGCTGCAATTTTTGTGTTTGTTTTTCATTTAACTCTCAAAACTCTTCAAAATAATAATAGATTTATTATTTATACAGAAAACAGTAATGGAAAATGAAATCCTAAGAAGTGCATGTAAATTAAATTTCTTAATGCAAATATGTTCACATTTTCCCAAAATTCTGAAATTATGGACCTTTCTTCAACATGTACAATATTTAAAAGAATAAGATATGATTTTGTGAAATCACAATGATTGTAGGTAAACTGCTTTTCTAAATTAAATTATTCAGTGTTCAAATTCTCATTTTCTTTTTAACATTGTATGTTAAAATTATACAGCAAAGTATGTTTTAACATGATATTATCTGTGTACATGGTTACTATTATCACTCTGAATACAATTAGGACACACTGAATCTGCATATGTAAGAATGTAAATTAGATTCAGATATCCTGATACATTAACATTGATGTGTAACTGGAAGATTCTGTTGCTTAGTAAATTTTCTTTTATATAAATTAAATGTGTATGTGTGTGTGTGTGTGTGTGTGTGTGTGTGTGTGTGTGTGTGTGTACACTTGCATGCTGGATTCCCTGGAACTAGTGTTACAAGTTCTTATGAGCCACCATCTGATTGTTTAGGAACTGAAGGTAGGTCTTCTGAAGAGAAATCAATGCTTTTATGTGTTGAGTGCCGAAGTGGAAATGAGAAACAACATAGAAATTTGATCATTATACCTTTTCAAATTACTAAATTAAATGATCTGTTTTTGTTTTGTTTTTTTTATGTATTTATTTATTACAATTTATTCACTTTGTATTCTGGCTGTAGCTGCCCCCCACCACAGTCTCCTCCCAGTACCACCTTTTCTCCCTCTTCTCTCCCAAATAAAGAGAAAGAAAAAAAAAAAAAACCATGATAATCTCCATAGATGCTAAAAAAGCATTTGATAAAATCCAACATTCATTCATGTTTAAAGTATTGAAGAGATCAGGGATGCAAGGAACTTACCTAAACATAAAGTCAGTATACAGCAAGCCTATAGCCAACATCAAACTCAATGGAGAGAAACTTAAATCAATCCCACTGAAATCAGGGACATGACAAGGCTGCCCACTCTCTCCATATATCTTCAATATAGTACCTTGAAGTTGGATGTGTTCTTATGCAGACTTCTAGCCATCTGCTTATCTATAAATTTAGCTGTTTGTTCTTGGAGTCTGTATTTCATACTGGATCCATCTGTCTCTGGTGTCTGGAGTATTCTTCAGGAAGATGAGAGAGGTCCACTTGTTTGAGAGTGGTTGTTGGTGTTTCAGCTGTAGCTAAGGGAGGAAGTTTGCAGGCACGTTTGAGCAAGAATGGGAGTACAGATGGAAGTGTGCCTCGAAGGAATCGTTGCTAGAGCATGTAGATGCCTCGAATGTGGAGCTTAAGCACATGAGGGAGTAGAGGTGCTGGTGATGCCACTGTTTGCAAGATCAATGCATATGCGCCAGTGCCCTGAATACTTCAGTGGCCCTCAGGCCTGTTGTACTGTAACCCTGGTATTCAGAGCTGTCTGGGCTCCAGGAATGGTTTGCTTGGACTCCACTGGTAGACCCACAGAACAGAGGCTTCTATATTGAGAACCCTGTCCCAAGAATTCCTATGCTGTCCACAGTGGGAGTGTGGGTGTGAGGGATCTGATGTCTGGATGCTAGTGTTGAGGGACTCTGTATCTGGGGCTCAGCCTGCCCTTACTTGAAGGCACCCTCACTAACTGGCAGGCCTAAACAGAAATCACAGGGGTTTTCCTTGTTCTTTACTCTCAGATTTGGGTCCACAGGTGCAAATGAGAGTGTAGGGGATCTGTCAACTCAGGGATGTCCACTGTTTGGCCGCTGGGCAGGGAGTCCTGTACTTGGGGTAGCCACCTCTGCTGTCTCAGTCACCAATAACGGAGGAACCTCCTAAGGGCAATCATTTTACCTCCACCAAGCAAGCAAGGAGGCCCATGCTTAGAGCAGTGGTCACTGCAGGTGTCCTCTATGGAGCAGGGAGGACCAACCTTGGGACAAAGGGAAGTGCAGGGGTGTTGGATATTCACCACTCTAGGCCCCAGAAATGTCCAAGGGTGACCTGGATCCAAATTGTCTCAGCTCACAGGTTGTCCCCTCTTTCTCAGGAAGCCTTAATATTGATGTTCTGGCTTCTGTTGCCCCTCCACTCACCAATTTTGAAGTTTTGAATCCTCTGCCCCTCAGATATGTTATGAGATGGTTGCAACCATCTTGGACTCCCTGAGGTCTATGTTCTTATCCTTGTCCACTTTGAATGTCTGTTGTAGTCCTTTTCTAGTTCAGATTGAAAATGACTCTTTCTTTAAAAAATTAGTTTTTCTTAGATTTCAGAATATATTAACTTTTTTATAACTAATTGGCCATTTCTTGATAATATACAAATGAACAAATATAATAACTTCAATTCAGTGTAACTTAATTACCACATAGGAACACAGTCTATTGCTCATTAAAAAACAGCTCAATGTGAGTTTATAATGAGATTCTCCATAATTCAGAGCTGCAGCTCTATATTGAAAATATGTATAGCATTTGTTATATGTTTTGGTCTAAGCCTGACATTTCTTTTCTTGTTACTTTTGTACAAATTAAAGTTTTATTACAAGAAACTGGTATGATGATGTTATAGTTGACGACATCAAAGACAGAGAACCAGGTACTTGTGAACATAGAGTAGCTGTCATAATCCAAAACTATTCTCTTCTTTCTTTATAGCAGCAGTATCTTTCGCTGATGTTTTCAAAAATGTGAAAAGAAATATTTTAAAATAAATTACTAGAAAAAGTAGGTTACTTTCTGTTATACCACATACCTGAACCACAGACATGTCCTGGAGATGATGAATAATGTTGGTTACTTGTATTTCTTTTCATTGATCTGTCCTAATAGGCATTAGCAGTAGACCAAGTTCACTAAACTGGTATTATGGAGAGAATGGAAAATGGATAATTATTTTCTGAAAAAAAAAAAAAAAGATTGTCAACTGAATCAGAAAAATCAAATAGATTGCATAAAGTAGAAAAGAAAATGGAAATATATTGTTTCCTTTAAATAGAAAACCTATTGCAGAAAAAAATTATCTTGTTATTAAAGTGATATTTGAAGAAGTTTTTTATGATCTTATATTGGAATAAGGATTAAATTCTTACACAGTTTTGAACAAGCAGTATTTCAAGTACTGGAAATATTAACTACAAAATTCTTGTAACATAAATGGTTTGGTATGTCCAAGAAATAAGCTTGAGAACACTGAGGCAGGCATAGTGGGAAAGCACCCTAATGTTAGCGATTGGAAGCCTGAGGAAGAAAAATTTTCTATTAAAGGCATTTCTGGGCCATTGTCTAAGGAAATCATATAAAACATACAGAGTGCAGCTTGGCAAAATTAGCTTAGTTAATGAAATACTATGAGAATAGAGTAAGAGAAAAACTGATCACATTTAATTAGCATAGAGAATATTGATGACTGTGTACAAAGCACCTTGAGTGGAATGGGCATATCATAAGCTCAGATAAAATGAACTAACAAAAATGAAATCTTAAAATATTCCAATTAGATGAAAACTTTATCCAAAATTAAAAAAAAATGATTTTCAGAGGTCATGGTATATTGTGAAGATGGTAAAATATTGGTAAACATTGGTGGAGATAATTCTAAATTAGAAAAGCAAGAATAGATGATACTATTTCTTTTTAAGAACATAGAAAAATAATAAAAAATATACTTGAGGTAGCATTTAATTATCTATCTCATGTAATCCTACACCTATACTAATTATTATGATCTGTGTGTATTATGAATTAAAATATGAATTTTATATTTTAATGTGCTATAAATGTGAATGATTTCTATGTGATAGAGAAAAACAATTTGATCTTATACTATAAGACATTAGTTGTTTTAATTTAAATCTATAAATCTTACCATAAAAATTTATTACCAGTGTCAATAATCATCTCCAAGTTCCTCACTTATGCTTGAGAAGCAATTTACCATTCTAAATGTATACTTCATAAGTTAAATAAAATATTTACCTGTGTTTATTGTAAATTTATGTGATATATTAGCTTGTTAGTTTCAATAAATAAATAATATTTAACTTTTCAGGTAATATCTTGGGTTTGGTAGGTCTCACAAATAAACATATATTTACATGTTGTTTTCACTATTTTAATATTATGCTCTGACAAAACACCTTTGTTTCTCTTTTTGATTATATGAAAAATAATGTGGTGTTTTATGAAAGCTGACTTCTTTAAAATTGAAAATGTTTATTGTAGAGTAAGAGATGGGGAACAAAAAGGGAGATAGCAAAATTAGACAAAAGGAGCTGTAAGGACATAATTTAGACTTGACCAAAATTTTGACAGTGCAACTAGAAGATTCAAATCAAAGATTACTCAGTAAGGTTATTATTCCATTTCCTCAATTCTGCTCTATCTGTGATACTTTTATCTCTGAAGTTCTTGTAAGTAGGGTAAGTTTTAGATTGAGTGTTTTGTGTTGTTTTGTATTTATATTTTATTTTAATTTTAAAAATGTTATGGTATTTCCACAATTTATTCATTATATATACCAATTGAAGCTCACTCCCTCAACTCCTCCCATTCCCACCATCCCTTCCTCTTCCCCCCATTACCTTCCCGTGGTCCACTGAAAGGGGGAGTTCTCCATCATTACCATCTTCCCACAGTTTGTAAAATCCAATCAGGACTGCCTCAATCTTCTTCATGTGTGGCCTAGTAAGGCCACAGGACAAGGGGTAGGTGATAAAAAAGCAGGCAACCGAGTTCTTGACAAAAGCATCTACCTGCTCCCCTTCCTTGGGTATCCATATGGAGACTGAGCTGCCAATATGCTACATCTGAGCAGGGGATCTAGGTCCTTTCTATGCATGGTCCTTGGTTGGTACATCAGTCTCTGCAGGACACACTGGGCTCAGATTTATTGGCTTCATTGGTCACCTTGTGCTACTCTGTCCCCACTATATCCTTCTATACCCAACCCCTCTTCTTCCATAAGACTCCCTACACTCTGCCTAAAATTTGACTGTGAGCCTCAGCATCTTCTTTGATCACCTGTTGGGTGGAAACTTTCAGAGGACCCTCTTTTGGTAGGCACTCAACCTGCTCCCATTCTGTTCTGTCTCTTCCACTGCTTCTGGTATCTATCTTTTTTTGCCATTATTATTGAGATTTAAGGATTCTCCCTAGGGTCCCCCTTAGTGTTTAGCTTCTTTAGGTCTGTAGCTTTTACTATGGCTATCTTATATTATTCGAATAATATCTACTTATAAGTAAAAGTGTACCATACCTGAATTTCTGCTTCTGAGTTACCACACTCAGGATGATGTTGTCTATTTCCATCCATTTGCCTGCAAATTTCATGACTTGTTTTTAATAGCTGAGTAGTATTTTATTGTGTAGATGTACCACAATATCTGTATCCATTCCTCCATTGAGTTACATCTAGGTTGTTTTCAGATTCTGACTATTACAAATAAAGCTGATATGATTGTAGTTGAGGAAATGTCCATATTGAGTGGTGGGACATCTTTTGCCTAGTAAAAAAATTAGGTAAACAACACCCTTCACAAGAGCCACAAAATAAATAAATGAATGAATAAATTAAAAGATAAATAAATATCTTGATGTAACTCTAACCAAGCAAGTGAAAGACTTGTAAGAAAAAATCTTCAAGTGTCTAAAGAAAGAAACTGAAAAGGATATCAGAAGATGGGAAGATCTTCCATATGCACGCATAGGTAAAATTAACATAGTAAAAATGGCCATCTTACAAAAAGGAATCTACAGATTCATTGAAATGCCCAACAAATTCCTAATACAATTCTTTACAGACCTTGAAAGAAAAATTATCAACTCCAAATGGAATAACAACGACAACAAACAAAATAGGTAAAACAAGCCTGTAAAATAAAAGATTTTCTAGAGGTATCTCCATCCCTGATCTCAAGCTCTACTATAGACAACAAAAAGAGAAACTGCATGGTACTGGCATAGAAACAGACGAGTAGATCAATGGAAAGGAATTAGAAGCCTGAGAAATAAACCCACACATTTATGGACACCTGATTTTTGACAAAGATGCCAAAAACAATATAATGGAAAAAAGATAGCATCTTAAACAAATGGTGCTGGTCTAACTGGAAGTCCACATGCAGAAAAACGCAAATAAACCCATATCTATCACCCTGCACAAAATTAAAGTCGAAGTGGATTAAACATCTCAACATAAAAGCAGACATACTAAATCTCTCAGAAGAAAAATTGGGGAAGAGCCTTAAATTCATTGGCACAGGAGACAATTTCCTGAACAGAAAAACAGCACAGGCTCTAAGATTTACAATTAATAAATGGGACTTTGTGAAACTGAAAATCTTCTGTAAAGCAAAAGACACTGTCAACAGAAAAAAATGACAACCTATAGATTATAAAACGATCTGCACCAGCCCTATCCAATAGAGGGCTAATATCCAGAATGCATGAAAATCTCACGAAATTAGACACCAAGTGACCAAATAATCTAATTAAAAAATGGATGTGATCTGATAGACTAAGATCAGAAGGAAGGAGAGGAGGACCTCCCCTATCAGTGGACTTGGGGAGGGGCATGTGTGAAGAAGGGGGAGGGAGGGTGGGATTGGGAGGGGAGGTGGGAGGGGCTTATTGGGGACTACAGAATGAATAAAGTGTAATTTAAAAAAAGTTAAAAAAAGAATAGTTAGGTTGTATGTCTAAACAGATTTCTATTGAATTCTCAATGCTTCAAAATTTTCCTCCAGTGTTTTAAATCTGCCCTGTTGAATTGACCTTCCACTTTTTGTGTTATAGGTTTGTTTTCATTTAACTTCCTTCTACCTTGTTTGTTTCTCTGTACAAAAGCTAAGTTTACTTTTCATAAATTATTTAAAAAATATAAAATAAGCTATGATTTTCTTTTTATGTATGAACTCATTCTTGTTGCATTGGGATTACTTAGATCTGTTATTTTGACTGCTGATAATAGATTACGGAGAATATGAAGTGGTATAATTTTATGACCTGAAGAAACAATTCAAACTCAATGACATAAAGGGATAATTTATTATTGCATTTTTTTGTCTGTTCCCTAATTTAGTTCAGGCTCCTCTAAGCCATTCTGCATTGCTGTCCTATGTTTTTCCATAGGTAAAATGAAAGAAAAATTTACTTTAGTTTGGGAGTCAAGAAATGTTTATTCAAAGATCTCTTGAGTGTGGCTTAAAACCACAAATACTGATCAATCCCAATCAATTACATCTTAAAGTATAAAACTGATAGCTTGTCAGTCTGAGAACCAAACAACATATTATGGGGCATACATAAAATTTACCAAGAGAAAAAAAAAATCTTAAATGATAAAGTAATTTGAGGGTAAGATTAATAAGGAGAATCTTCAGATTCCATAGCAGGTATGACAGTTGTGAATGAAAAGTACAAAAAAAGAAAAAAACTATGGTAGTTATGGAAGAAAGATAAGACATAATCTTAGAACACACACATGTCTGTTACTTGACAGGACTTGAAACTGTCTAATTCAGGTACACACTGTGCCCAGTCTCTTTCTAGCACTATTTTAGGGGCACAGCTTTACTGGACCATATATGATGATACAAATTTAATACATGTGTCAGCTGGAGGCTCTTAGGTAATTACTATTATCTTTTCACATGCCCTCATGAAGAGAAATTTGTGTAATAAACAATGATTGCTACTAAGATGGCAGAATAATGAACTTTAGAATGCTTATAGTCAACCAAGTATTATCTAGATTTTAAGTTTTTACTTCTTGAGTAATATAAAATAAAATAAAATTTATAACAACTTTTCTTTAGGAAATATTGTCACTGAGTGACTTCTGTATGTGATCTTGACTCATAATTAAAAACAAGACTGTCACAAAGAACAGGCTAATATTTAAAGACATGAAGTTGTATGGACAATATTACCTACTTTTGAATGAAATGTTTTGTAAGTTTTACAATTTTTCATTTGACATTTAAGTCCATGATTCATTTGTGTGAAATGAGTATATATTTTTCACTTTCTGCATTTATGTGAATGTACAGTTTTTAAGTATAGTTTGTTGAAAAGATAAACCTTGAGATATTCTTATTATGTGGTCAATGATGACAGACTAGTTGTATATAGGTTTATGCTGGGATATTTATTCTATCTCATTAATATACATGTTTATTTCTATGAATATTACATTACAGTTATTAATGTAGTTTTATCATATATATAGATGGCAAAAACTTCTCCATTTTACAGATTTCATAAGTTTTGTTAATGTTTTAATGATTTTTTTGAGAAAAATTTAAGTTTAATGTAGTTGCTCTAATTTCTAGTTTTGTTTGTTCTTTTCCCCATTGGAGATGTTTGGGTACTTATTTATGGGTTCTCAAATGTATTACATACTCCTTTCTCTATTATTTATTTTATCATTTTACAGCTTGATTGTAGCCCTCTCTCTCTACTCCTCCCAGTCTCACCTCTCAACCCCACATTTTTCCATTCCCTTTTCCTCCATGTTTGTTGTCTTTTTTGTATATTCTTTAGATGTGATACCCCAAAACAATGCCAGAACTAATGACCTTGAGTTTTCATCTAGAAGTTTTCTATTTACAGATAGATTTTATATTTTTAATTACTTTAAGCTGACATTTTTGTATGTTCTCAAATACAAATTTTACATTCCATCATTGGGCATGCAGATATGTAGTCTTTTCAACATAACTTATAAAAGGATAGAAATGTAGCTGGGCATAGGTGGTTCATGCTTTTAATACCAGCATTTGAAAGACAGAGGCAGGTAGATCTTTCTGTGTTCAATGCCAGTCTTTTCAATAGAGCTAGTTCTAGTGTAGTTAAGGCTATACAAATAAACCATGTCTTGAAAAAAAAAGAAAGAAAAAGAAAAGAAAGGTTTTTAAAATGTAATTCAAAATTTTCTTTTTTTAAATTAATTTTTTATTTTTTAAATATTAATTAATTTGTGTCCCAGCTGCAGCCTCCTCCCTCATTCCCTCCCAATCCCACCCTCCCTCCCTCATCTCTTCCCTGCCCTTTTCCAAGTCCACTGATAGGGGAGGTCCTCCTCCCCTTCCATCTGACCCTAGCTTATCAGGTATCTTCAGGACTGTCTGCAATGTCCTCCTCTCTGGCCTACCAAGGCTGCTCCTTCCTTGGGATGGGGGGGCGGTCAAAGAGCCAGCCACTGAGTTCATGTCAGAAATATTCCTTGTTGCCATTACTAAGGTACCCACTTGGATACCGAGCTACCACGGTCTACATCTGAGCAGGAGTTCTAGGTTATATTCATCCATGCTCCTTGGTTGGTGATACAGTTTCATAAAAGACTGCTGTGCCTAGATATATACAAAAAATTTCAAACAGAAATTCATTTGTTTTGTGTCTAATAATCATAAAAGAATTAAAATTTAAGCTAATAACTAATGGAAATTCTCTCTAAGTCATATATTATAGTGATTTATATATAAAACACATGAAAAATAATTTTTATTTGTTTTTGGTTCTGGGTCTCTTCCCTATTCAGGCCTCAAACTATCTATGTAAACAAGAAGTGTTTTGAACTTCTGATTTTATTGCCTCCTTCCAACTTCTGAGATTACAGGCATAGGCCTATTTCATGCAGTGGTAGGGATCAAACCAAAGTCTTTGTGCATGATAATCAACTAAATGTAATTTACCAACTAAATTACATTCCCTGCTCTAAAAAAATAATTTCTGAAACTCAGCAATAACAGACACATTTGTGTGTGTGTGTGTGTGTTACAAACTTTCTTTGCACCTTTTCACTTTCTTATTTGTAATACTGTGGATTGAACCAGGTGCTTGAATTCTTTTGTAAGTCAATTACACCTTCAGCTTTAGTGTTATTTTTTCTTTTTATTTTAAATTTTTAAATGTAGCCTCTTCCCACAACTTCTTCTAGTCACACCCTTCCCTTTCCCCCTATCCCCTTCTCCTAGTCTAAAGAAAGGGGGAGTGTTGTATGCGGTGATTAATATTTACTATTGATTTATCTTCTGGTAATGCTGCTGTTAATCATAAGCAGCTGTATAACCAAATCACCACACAGAGACTGTGTTTATTTAGTAACCTAGAACAGAATGCTGGGCAATAGTTACTCCATCCTAAACCTTCAAGCCCTCATAGTTTCCTAACATTTAGATTTTCCACATTATACTTGCGTTTAGTGATATTTTAGGTCCAGTCCATTTCTCCCCCTTATTCCCAGATCTGTCTGCCAGCTCTCTCTCCTAGCTCTCCTCTTGCCCCTTCTCCTCCCACTCATTTCCTGCTCTCTAGCTTCTCCCCTCTTTCCTGTCCTCTGGCTCTTCCCAGCTCAACATTTTGTCTAGTTGCTTTATTTTGGTCTGTTTACAAAATAGTTGATACAGGGTGTTTAGAATGAGTATCACAATGCAATATCCGGATTTAAATCAGAGAGTGGGAAGATAAATCTGCATTTGAATGAATAAGGGTAAGGTGTATACATTTCAAAAGGACGTTATACCAACAGGGGAATTCTCCTCCTCTGCCATCTGCCCTAGTTTATCAACGGACTGGATCTTCTTCCAATCTGGCCTGGCAATAAAGCATCACCAGGAAGAAATTATAGAAGAGCAGGCAACCAAGTTTGTGACAGAGTCAGCCCTTGCTCCCCTTAGTTGGGGACCACATGGAGACTGAGCTGCTTATGAGCTACATCTGAGAAGGGGATTGAGGTCCTCTCCATGCATGTTCCTTGGCTGGTGCATCAGTCTCTGTAGGGACCCCATGGGTCAGAAGTTTTAGCTTTGTTGATCTCCTTGTGAGGCTCCTGTCCCATCCTTGCCCTTCTACCCATTGCCCCTTCTTACATAAAACTCATGAGCATCAGCATCTGCTTAACTGTGAACCACACTGTTGGGTGGAGACTTTTAGATGACCCTCTAAAGTAGGTACAAATCTTGTTTCCTCTCTTCCACCACTTCTGGTGTCTATCCTGCTTGCCATTTTGAATGAGATTTAAGCATTCTCTCTAGGATCTTCAGTGTTGTCTAGCTTCTTTAGGTCTGTAGTTTTTACTATGGTTTTTCTATGTTATACAGCTAATATTGAGAGACCAAAAGATAAATTAGCAGCTATTATTAAGACCTGAAGTAGTTAGGTAAAGAAGTCTAGTAATGCCCTGAGGGGAAGGGCCACCTCACAGCATTCTTTCCCCACACACTAGAGATACAGTTGCTAAGAAACTAGACTATCCCCCTAGGGAGGGACACCAGGTCATTAATGTTCTGGGAACCTTCCTATAGCCAATCGATTCAGAAATGTAGCATTTTAACCAATAGATGCTTGCCAGGCAGGAATCACCCCTGCCTTGGGCATGCTGGGATGGACCAGAATCTTTAAATCACCCAATTAACCTGGGCACAGTGTGCTTGGCTCCCACCACTTCGGCGGGGGGGGGGAGAGGTTGGGCCCAAGTTGCAGCTTGTAATTTACAATAAAAAGAATGTCATGTATTTACAGCAGAGTCTAATTATCCCTGGTCTTTTGGGGTTCGTGAACTGGGCAGAACAATATCTGCTTATAAGTGAGTCTATACCATGGTATGTCTTACTGCTTCTGGATTACCTTACTCGGGATGATCTTTTTTAGTTCCTACCATTTCCCTGCAATTTTCATGATTGCTTTGTAGAACAGGCAGGCCTAAAACTCACAGATATCTGCCTGCCTCTGCCTATCTGAGTTCTTGGATTACAAGCAAGTGCCACTGTGCTGAGCGTCTGTTTTTTAGAGGGTCTCTGAAATATTCTATGCAGCAGGATGTTGAAGCAGATTCTAAGATTCATAGGTAAAATTTGGGTGCAATGCAGGGAATATTGTGAAAGAAGGGAGAGCTAGAAAGACATGGAGGGGGCAGGAGCTCCACAAATAGAGCGAAAGAACTAAAAATTCTGGGCACATGTGTCTTTTCTGAGCCTGATATTCCAACCAAGTACCATGCATGGAGACAACCTAGATCCCTGCACAGATGAAGCCCATGGCAGCTCAGTTTCCAAGTGGGTTCCCTAGTAAGGGGAACAGGGACTGTCTATGACATGAACTCATGGGCTGGCTCTTTGATCACATACCCCTGAGGTGAAAGCAGCCTTAGCAGGCCACAGAGGAAGACAATGTAGCCAGTCCTCATGAGACCTGAAAGGCTAGGGTCAGATGGAAGGGGAGGAGGACCTCCCCTATCACTGGACTGTGGGAAGAGTATGGGAGGAGAGGAGGGAGTTAGCACAGGATTGGGAGAAGCTGAGGAAGGGGGCTAAAGCCAGGATACAAATTGAATATATTGTAATACATATTTAAAAAATGAAATAAATCTGGAAGATACACCTCTAAATATTTACAAAAATGAGTCAAAGTTATGCCACACAAAATTATACAAATGAATTTCCAATCAACATATATAAAATTAAATTAAATATTCTTTTTCTGATAGGTAGAAATATGGGTGGCCTAAACTGTCAAGGGTTTTATCACTCTTAAATAATATTTTGTAATTGTAGAAATTATGTTCTTAAGAAATGGCTTTTGTATATATCCTTGAATGCTTAATTACCTATCTTCAGTATCATTTAAGTCAATATGATCTCTTTTAATGTCTATTTGTCTCTTTACTAATTATTAATAAAATTAAGCATTAACTCAATAACAACAAAAACACTAGAGTCAAGGCAAGAATTTTGGGAACTTACTTTATTAGTGCAACTTAAACACTTGTAATATTTAACACCCAAAGCCATTGAATTTCAAATTAGTGTATATGATATAAGAGAAAATATCTGGAATTTAGAATTAGGTTATTAATATTGTACAGAAGCATTTTGGACACAGTTGTTTTTCTGTTTATCAGATTTTACTTTTCTCATTCCCAAAGTCATTATTTCGAAGTTTATTGTAATAAATCTAATTTTACTTCTCCATTGAGACCATTATTCTTAAAGTATATCCTATATGAACTCAGCAATGAGTGTTTATTATTGTGGAAATTTAAATCTATATTCCCATATATATATACAAGAATAATATTTTATAGATTTGGTTCTAATTCTTAATATTAACATTAACTGTATAATTCTTTACATAAGTCTCAATACTATAATAGTTAATTGTTATAACAAAAGACAGAACCAGTAGTTAAATCATCAAGGATTTAAGACATAGAAATAATGAAAATGCAATGGCTAAAAAGATAATGAGAAATGGTTTTTGGAAAAAAAAAACTTATGCAGCTGGTAATATTTTATTGTTAATGTCAATTCTGTAATATTTTTCAGATATTATAAAACTAAGACTATCAAAAGGAGGGATAATATTTTTTTAAGATAAAAATTTAATCTCAATAATTTTTCCCTCATTGCAACTCATTTAGTTTGAAATAATGTAAAACAATTTGAAGAAAATTTGATACATTAAAAACAGAGTTGAAATTTATAAAGCAACAAATCAAGTGATCCAATTAAAAATGGGATAGAGTGCTAAACAGAGAATTCTCAATAGAGGAATAGCGAATGGCAGAGAAAAAAAGAAATGTTCAACATCCTTAGTCATTGAGCAAAGGCAAATCAAAATGACCCAGAGATTACACTTTATAACCATCAGAATGGCTAAGATTAAAAACTCAAGGGACAATACAAGCTGGAGAAGATGTGGAGAAAGGGGAACTCTTCTCCATTGCTGGTGGGAATGTAAATTTGTACAACCACTTTGGAAATCAATCTGGTACTTTCTCAGAAAGTAGGAATAATGCTACCTCAAGATCCAGCTACTCCACTCCTAGGAATATATCCAAATTACACTCAAGTATACAACAAAGACATTTGCTCAACTATGTTTGTAGCAGCTTTATTTGTAATATCCAGAATTAAGAAACAACCCAGATGTCTCTCAACAGAGGAATGGGTATAGAAATTGTGGTACACTTACACAATGGAATACTACTCAGCAATGAAAAACAAGGAAATCATGAAATTTGCAGGCAAAGGGTGGGAACTAGAAAAGATCATCCTGAGTGAGGTATCCTAGAAGCAGAAAGACACACAGGTATATACTTACTCTTAAGTGGATATTAGACATATAATATAGGAGAAACATGCCAAAATCTGTAAACCTAAAAAACTAAGAAAGGAGGAGGAGCCTGGGTAAGATGATCAATCCTCATTAGAAAGGCAATCAGGATGGACATCAGAAGAGCAAGAAAACAGGAAACAGCACAGGAGCCTACCACAGAGGGCCTTTGGAAAACTCTACCCATCAAGGTATTAAAGCAGATGCTGAGATTCATAGCCAAACTTTGGGCAGAGTGCAGGGAATCTTATGAAAGAAGGAGGAGATTAAAGAGTTTGAGGGGACAGGAACTCCAGAAGAAGAGCAACATAACCAAAAAATCTGGGCACAGGGGTCTATTCTGGTACTGATACAACAACCAAGGACCATGTATGGTGACAACCTAGAAACCCTGCACAGATGTAGCCCATGTCAACACAGTCTCCATGTGGGTATTTTAGTAAGGGGAACAGGGATTGTTTCTGACATGAATTCAGTGGCTGGCTCTTTGATCACTTTCTCCTAAGGGGAGAGCAGCCTTACCAGAACACAGAGGAAGACAATGCAGCCAGTCCAGATGAGACCTTTATAGGCTAGGGTCAGATGGAAGGGTATTAGGCCTGCCCCTATCAGTGGACTAGGAGAGGAGCATGGGAGGAGAAAAGGAAGGGTGAGATTGGGAGGAGAAGAGGGAGTGGGTTACAGCTGTAATAAAAAAAGAATAAATTTTAATTTATAAAAATATATTAATTAAAAATGAATAATTTAATATGTAAAATAAACAAGGGATCTTAGAGAATGTATCCACATGCACAGAGGACAGCTGTTAAAAAAATAAACAGCATGGAAGAGTTTTACTATAAAAAAAAAGGAAAATAAAAAACAAAGATTTGAGAAGAATTAGGTGGTAATATCATGTTGTATTTCAATGATGTAGTTCTATAGTACTTTTAAATTTAAGTATTTCAACATTTTAAAATTATTAATATTTAAATAACTAATATATATATGGAAATCATGTTTTGTGAAGAATGCTTTATAAAGTTTGAGATGTACAAACTTAGATTTAAAGCCATTATCATATACCATGTAGTATATTGAATTTCTTAAATTATGGAATTAATTAATAATCGAATTAATTAATGTTTAAATAATTAAAGTTACACTAAACACTGAAACTCTATATGCTTATCTGCATTGTAACTTTCTTTTATTTTATGTTAGAGGAGTCACATTTATGAACAAGAAAGAATTAAAATAATGATTAAATCATTATTCCTTAATAAAATTAGTGAAAACAAAGCTTCAAATATAGTGACATTTTGCCTTACATTTGGGATAGCCATATAATTAGATTTCATATTACATAGAGAAAGTTAAAATTCTTAAATTACTAATTTTTTGTAAGTGTATTTAAAAATCAACCATGGATTGGATATCAAAAAAATGTATAAATTTAATGAGTTTTTTAACAGCAACAACAACAAAAAGTTGTCAGTACAATAGAAACATGAAACTCAAAGTAATCCTGAGAATAATTTGTAAAAATTATCAAAACTTAGAAATTTTTAGAGTCAACAGGAAATTATTAAAATCTAAAACCAAATAATCTTCAATGCTCAAGTAGTACATGAATGATTTCTTCCTCCTTATTTTCACTGACACAGAAATGTTTGATATTGTACTTTGCAGTACAAATTAGAAAATAGGTTCCTAGGGTAGAGTGCTTACTTCAAGCAATGTAACTTCAAAGATAGAGTCAATATTTAGTCCTGGTAAATGTCATTTCCTCTATTCTCTCTCCTCCCTTTAAAGGCTACCTTCTCCCAAGCTGATTCCCAATTCCCAGCATTCTTATGCTCAGAATACCTGTCACTTGTCAATATGTCTGAGGAAAATATCTAAAATGAATTCACACTGAGGTGTTGGTGATTGTATCTGTATGGTTTACTTTTCATGCATCTCTTATTTCTGTGAGTTACTTAAAGGCAAGAATCATGTTTTATTCAAGATTATTTTTATTGCCTCTCATGGTGCCCTCGTTGAACACAGTCTCTAACTCAACGATTAAAAAACAAAAATAGTTTCTTATTTGGATGCTGAAAATTTTGTCTTTCCTTATTGAGAAACTTCAATATATTTTAAGTTTTGTAAAACATTTTTTTTTCACAGCAAAATGAGATCTGAAGTAATACAAAAGACAAAACAAAATAGAGAAATTTGAGTGATGGCTGGGATAGGAGAGTGGCTGTTGGAATATAGTTGGTGTAAAGAGAAATTTTGTAAGGCTAATTTATGGTAAGGTATTACCATTTAATAAATCACAAAATGACTTTGAAAAAGGAAGTCAGTGGCATATACTGGGAATTAATACTGACGCTCTTCTACCTTTTTATCTTCATCAAGTTATTATTAGATATTACAAAGCCTGTGTCCCAAATGGTAAATCAGAGGTTCAGAGAAATAGGAAAGATCATGTAATGGGAAAGGGCAGAATCTGTTAGGGAATGCATGATATTCGTGTCTTTCTAAATTATTATAAAAAAAGTGAAAATGTGATGACTATAACTCAACCACTAAGGAAGTTGAGACAGGAATATTCCCAGAAATTCCAATTCATTCTTGGTTCTATGGTGTCTTCTAGACAAGATAATATTAAAGTCAGATAAGTAACAAAACTACAAACAAAAAAAAGCTGTTCATAAAAAGACCAAAAAAAAAAAAACCCACTAAAATATAAGGAAATGGATTCTGATATTTTATTTTCTGATATATTAATGTTCATTCAAAATTCCTAGCAATTTTAAGTACATAGAAAATATGAATTCAAGGCACAATTTTGTTCTTTTTTCATGTGAAATTCACATTATTGACATTATGAATAGAATACTATATTTGTATTTTGAAGCACCAATATTAATACACTAAAATCCATAGATTACATTAAGATTTACCTTTTGTAGTTAAAGTTTTATGGGATTTGGCAGATGCATAATTTTTATACTTAATATTAGAATATTTTCAAAATCGCTTCAAGCATGTAGCACTTTACAATTAATTCTTCCATGTGTTCTCTACATTCTAGAAACTACTGTATTGGTTTTTACTGTCATAATTAATTGAAATTATAGTCTACATAGTCTTTCACACTGGTATTTTTAATGCCATGGTTTTATTTTATCTATATATATTTTATGGTTTATTGTATCATTTGTTCTTAAGCATTGACGTATACTCTTTTGTATGACTGTAGCACAGGTGGATTATATATTACACTAACTAAAAAATTCATGAGGAAGTCTTCAATTCTGGGTGTGTTTGTGTGTGTGTTATGATGTATTATAACTGTGTGTGCAAATGTGATTGTCCATGAGTATGTAAGCAGAGGCAAAATTGGGCATCTGGAATCTTCCATCATTCTCTAACAGTGGATCTTAACCTGTAGGTTGCAACCTCTTTGAGAGTGGAATATCAGATATGTTGCATATTAGATATTTATATTACAATTCATAGCAGTAGCAAAACTACAGTTATGAGGGAAGAGCAAAAATAATTTAATAGTTTGGTGTTACTATAACATGAGAAATTATATTAAAAGATGTCAGCATTGATAAGTTTGAAAAACCTTTATTCTGTATCTCTTTATCTTATTTCTCTATTTTTATTTTTTGATTTTAATATAATTCCATCACTTCCCTTTCTGCCTTCCTACATCTAAACCCTTTCATATATACCCTCTATGCTCTCTTTCAAATACAACGTCATTTCTTCAATTCATTGTTGTTGCATGTTTATGTCTATTATATACATATGTATTTCTAAATATAACCTCTTCAGTTTGTATGACATAACTTTTTGTATGTTTTCAGGGCTGACTATTTGGTATTGGATAACCAATTATTGTGTTCTTCCATAGAGAGGAGCACTATTTCTCCCACTTTCAGTGTTACTCAGTTACCTGCAGTGTTTGTGTATGACTGAGGTCTTTGTGCACTTCTCCATGTTCACTTTTGCAGGTCTGTTGGTGTCCTTGTTCAACTTGTGTTCTACCAGTCATAGTGGTGTTGTTTCTAGTATGACTAGGTTGCACAGTCTGATAGCAAACTCTTTGATCTTCTAGCTAATAAAATATTTCTAGAACTTCTTCCACAGTGTTTCCATGAATCTTAGGTGCAGGAGTGTTTTTGTAGATGTATCCATCTGAAATGTTTAGATGCTTTTTCTTATTGAACCTGAATTATCAGGCTAGATAGCTTCTAGGATCTGTCTTTCTCTATCCCCACACATTTGGATTGCAGTAATAGGTGGTTATGCCAAGTTTCTTTGTGAATGCTTGAAAACTGAAGCCATGTCCTACTGCTTGCACACTAATTGGTCTTATCCATAGAAGTATCTGGTCAACCCTAATTAAAAAATAATAATCCAAGTGGGTACCCTAGAAGGGAATAGGGACTGTCACTGACATGAACTCAGTGGTTGCCTCTTTGACCCCCCCCTTCCCCGACAGCCTTGCCAGGCCACAGAGGAGGACATTGCAGCCAGTCCTGAAGATACCTGATAAGCTAGGGTCAGATGGAAGGGGAGGAGGACCTCCCCTATCAGTGGACTTGGAAAAGAGCAGGGAGGAAATGAGGGAGGGAGGGTGGGATTAAGAGGGAATGAGGGAGGAGGCTATGGCTGGGATACAAAGTGAATGACCTGTGATTATTATAAAAAAAGAAAAAAATAATTCCATAAAATAATGTATTTCGTTATGATTGTTGGATATACAGATGTCATATTTGGTTTCTATTCACCATGCTGACCTTTTTTTTTTTCTGCTTTTTCTTCTCTCTACTATTCTCCTGATTTCCTTTATTTTCTGAAAGAACAACTATTTTGTTTGCTTCCATGTGATGTATATTTTGCACGTGAAAGGAAAAACATAGTACTTGTTTCTAAGTCTGACCTGAGTTAATATGATAGTATTCTAGTTCATCCTCTTTCTTCATAAAATATTTTATTACATTTTCTTCTCGTATAATATATATTTTTGCATGGTTTTGTTGGTTTTATTTTTTTTTGTCTAAGGGAAGGGAAGGGTTTTAAAGTTCACCTTACATTTTCAGAGCACAATCCATCATTGTGGAAAATTAGGGCAGAAAGTCAAACACAAACTTGAGAGCAGATCAAAGAGTGGGCCACTGAGTCTATGTCAGAAACTGCCTCTGCTTTCCTTACTAGGGAACCCACATGGAGACTGAGCTGCCTATGGATTAGGTCTGAGCAGGGGTTCTGGATCCTCTCCTCTCCGTGCATGATCCTTGGTTGGAACATCAGTCTCTGCAGGACTACCTGCGCCCAAACTTTTTGGCCCTGTTGGTCTCCTTGTGGAGCACCTGTTTCCTCCATGTCTTTCTATCTCCTCTTTCTTCCATAAGATACCCTGCACTGTGCCCAAAGTTTGGCTATGAGTCTTAGCATCTGTTTGGATACCCAGATGTGTGGAGTCTTTCAGAGGCCCCTGTGGAAGGCTCATATCCTTATCACCTCCCCTTGTGAGATGGCCTAAGTAGGCCACAGAAAACGAGGATCCAGACAGTCCTAATGAGACCTGATAGGCTTTGGTCAGATAGTAGAGGAGAAGGCCTTCCTCTATCAGTGGACTGAGGGAGGAACATAATGGGAAATGAGGGAGGAAGAGTGGGACTGGGAGGAGATGAAGGAGAGGGCTACACCTGGGATACAAAGTGAATAAATTGTCAAAAATACTAATAATAAAAAATAAAAATAAAAAAAATTGAGTGCTCATCTCAGAGAGGAATGCTGTTTGCCAGCTCAAGCTTACCTAGATGTCTTTCTTATTCAGTCAAGGACAACCTGCATACGGTGCCACACACAATGGACTGGGCCCTCCTACATCATTAACCAACAAGAAAGTATTGCACCTGGAGAGGTGGTTCAGCTATTTAAAGAGCATTGAATATCCTTCCAAAGGTTACAGGTTCAATATCCAATGTACACATAGCAAATACAAGTGATTTATAATGCCAATTCCAGAAAATTTGGTAAGTTAAACATCCATACATGTAATATAATAAAAGTAGTTTTTTAAAATTAAATTGAAAAGAAGATAAAACAGATCCCACAAACATAGTCACAGGTGATTCTGATCTAGGTTCTCTCTCTCTCTCTCTCTCTCTCTCTCTCTCCCTGAGACAGGTTATTACTATGTAGCCCTGGATTTCCTGGAACTCACCATTTAGAACAGGCTGGGATCTAACCCTCAAAGATCTGCCTGCCTCTTGTGTGTGTATATATATATATATATATATATATATATATATATATATATATATATATATATATATATTTAATTGAAATAGAATTAAATTAGCTTCTTCCCTCCAGTTTCTTCTAAGTACTCTCCCTCAATCTCCTCCATGTCCTCACCAAAATTCTCAAGTTCATAATCTCTTTTTCTTCGAGTATTATTATTACATGTATGTGTATATGTGTATGTGTAAACTGCTCTTTTATTTGTTGTTGCCGATACATATATGGTTTCAAAGCTGACCATTCTGCATTGGAAAACTAATAAGGGAGGTTATCCCTGGAAGTGGCTAATTCTTTTCCCTGCAGTCATTGGTTGACTGTCATTCTTTGTCTAGGGTTGAGACACCATGAAATCTTCTCCCTTCTACATTACCTGGTCCACTAACACTTCCATTATTCTAGTCATGCTTAAGTAGCTATTTCTAGCAGAGACAATTTCGTAATATGCTTTTTGGTATCTGGCTCTTACATTCTTTCCAAACTTTTCCTTCCAAAATATTCTCTGAAACATAGATACAGAAGCTGGAATATATATATATATTATATATATATTCCATATATATATAAAACATATATATAAAACATATATATATATATAAATATATATATTTCTCCATACATATATATATATGGAGAGAGAGAGACATATATATATATATATATATATATATATATATATATATATATATATATACACATACACATATATGTACATTGATGCTAGAGTATGCATAACTTCTTTTGATAACTCTACCATGTAACCCAGGTATACCATTTCTTGGCATATTGTCCAGGAATTTAACATCCTATGTCACATCATAACTTCCCAACAATATTCACTAACACATTATTCAAAATACCCAGAAAATGGAAAGAGCCTAAATGTCCTGCAAAAGAATGAATGATAAAAATGTGCTACACACACACTTATGGAATACTATTCAACTGTCAAAAAGAAAAAAAAAATCATGAATTTGAAGGTAAATAGGTAGACCTAGGAAAGATTATGTTGAATGAGGTAATCCACACTTGAAAAGGCGAATGCTACATGTTCTTTCTCTCATCTGTAGTTAATAGTGCCAATGACTTATATTTAAGTATATCATATGGAGTAACTATAGAAATTAGAATTATAGACAGAGGAGTCAGGAGACTTGAGAGAGAAATAATAGGATACAAGTGAAATAAATTAAGAACCAGAAGAATGGGAAGGGTCTCTAACTGGGCTGGGGAGATGGAGGACAAAATAGAAGGAGAAGAGCTGAAAGATATAATCACCATTGTATGGTAACACCTCAAGTAACCATGTTATTTTATAACATAAAATTTATATGTAATATATGCCTTAGCCTTACATACATATTATATATACTTCCATATGTCTATTTCTACGAAAATATATCATAACCAAGGTAACTCATGAAAGAAAGCATTTAACTGGGGCCTTGCTTATGGTTTCAGAAGCTTAGTCCATTATCATCATGGCAGAGAGCAGGCAGAAATGGTACTACAGAAATAAATGAGTGATACATCCTGATCTGCAAGCAGAGAGGTAGGGGGAGACAGAAGCTGATCCTGTGATTCTGGCATGGGATTTTGAAATTTCATAGATTTACAGACTGGGTAAGGATCTTCACCAACTCTATATTTGACAGAGGGTTAATATCCAGAATATATATAGAACTCAAGAAGTTAAAAAGCAATAAATCAAGTAATCCATTTAAAAAAAATGGGGTACAGAGCTAAACAGGGAATTCTCAATAGAGGAATATCGAATGACAGAGAAACACTTAAATCTTACTCATCAGGGAAATGCAAATCAAAACAACCCTGAGATCTCACCTTATACCCATCAGAATGGCTAAGATCAAAATCTCAAGTGACAACACACACTGGAGAGGATGTGGAGAACGAGGAACACTCCTCCATTCCTGTTGGCAATGTAAACTTGTAGAGCCACTTTGGAAATCAATCTTGTGCTTTCTCTGACAATTATGAATAGTGCTTCCTCAAGACCCAGTTATACTACTCTTAGGCATTTATAAAAAAAAAATGCTCAAGTATAGAATACGGACATTTGCTCTATCATGTTCTTACTATCTTTATTTGTAATAGCCAGCATCTAGAATCAACCAAGATATTCCTCAAATGAGGGACGAATTCAGAAATTGTGGTACATTTACAGAATGGAATACTACTCAGCAATTAAAAACAAGGAAATTATGAAATTTGCTGGCAGATGTTGGGAAGTGGAAAATATCATCTGGAGTGAGTTATCCCCAAAGCAGAAAGACACAGATGATATATATTCCCTCACAAGTGGATATTAGACATATAATATAGGATAAACATACAAAAATCTGTACGCCGGAAAAAGCAAAGAAAGAAGGAGGACCCTGAGTAAGATAATCATTCCTCACTCAGAAGGGCAAATGGGATGGACATTGGAAAAAGGAGAAAACAGGGAACAGGAGCATACCACAGAGGGCCTCTCAAAAACTCTACCCAGCAAGGTATCAAAATATATACTGAGACCCATAGCCAATCTTTGGGCAGTGTGCAGAGAATCTTATGAAAGAAATAGGATATAGAAAGACCTGGAGGGGTCAGGAGCTCCACAGGGAGAGCAAAAGAACTAAAATATATGTGCACAAGGAATCTTCTCTGAGACTGGTACTTCATTCAAGAACCATGCATGGGGATAACCTAGAACCCCTGCTCAGAACCATGGCATCTCAATATCAAAGTGGGTTTATTAGTAAGAGGAACAGGGACTGTCTCTGATATGAACTCAGGGGTTGGCTCTTTGATTACCAGCTCCTAATGAAGGAACAGCCTTACCAGGCCACAGAGGATGTCAGTTATGTCTGAAGAGAGCTAGTTTGTTATAGCCAGATGGAAGGGTAGGAGGACCCCTCCATCAGTGGACTGCGGAAGGGGCATGGAAGGAGATGAGGGAGAGAGGGTGGAATTGGGAGGGGATGAGGGAGGGATAGCTGTATACAAAGTGAACAATCTGTAATCAGTAAAAAATTAAAAAAGTAATTTGATGGCCTTCCCCCAGTGATATATTTGTTTCAAGAAGGTCTGCCCTACGCCAACAAAACAAATTCGTTTTTTTTTTTTAATTTTACAGCATATTCACTTTTTATCTTTTCTGTAGCCCTCTCCATCTCTTCCCAATACCATGTACCCTCACTCTTCTCCCCCATGCCCCTTTCCTACTGCACTGATAGGTGTGGTCCTAATACCCTTCTATCTGATCCTAGCCTATGAAATCTCATCAGGGTTGGCTTCATCATGTTCTTCTGTGGTCTGGCAAGTCTGCACTCCCCAAGGGGAGGTGATCAAAGAGCCTAACACTGAGTTCATGTCAGGGACACCCCCTGTAACATAGGGAAACCACTTTGAAACCAAACGGAGTTTAGGTCCTTTCCACACATTATCCTTGATTGAAGTATCAGTCTCTAAAGCCCCCCTCCCCCGGGCCCATGTGTTTTGGTTCTGTTGGTCTCCCTGTGAAGTTTCAGTCCCTTCCAGGTCTTTCTATCTCCTTCTTCTTCCATAATGTTTCCTTCATTTTGCCCAATATTTGGTTGGGAGTCTCAGTATCTCCTCCCATACCCCGAGGGTTAGCGTCTTCCAGAGGCCCTCTGTGGAAGGCTCCTGTCTTGTTTCTTGTCTTCTCCTACTTCCAATGTTTATCCTGTTTGCCCTTCTGAATGAGGATTCAGCATGTACTTTAGGATCATTCTTATTGTTTGCCTTCTTTTGGACTATAGATTTTAAATCTTAGTATGTTTATCCTATAAAATATGGCTAATAACCACATATGAGTGAGTATATACCATATGTGTCTTTCTGCTTCTGGGTTACCTCACTCAGGATGATCTTTTCTTTTTCTCACCATTTATCTGCAAATTTCATGATTTCCATGTTTTGTTTTTGTTTTTTTAAGAGCTGTGTAGTGTTACATTGTTTAAATGTACCACAATTTCTCCATCCATTCTAGAGTTGAGGGGCCTGTAGTTTGTTTCCTGTTTCTGCCAATTATGAATAGTGCTGCTATGGACATAGTTTAGCAAATGCCCTTGTTGTATTGTTTAGCATCTTTCATATATATGCCCAGGAGTGGTATACCTAGATCTTGAAGTAGTAATCTTCCTAATTTTCTGAGAAAGTGCCAGAATGATTTAGAAAATGGTTGTAAAAGTTTACATTCCCATCAGCCAAGGAGGAGGGTTACCCTTTCTCCATAACCTCTTCAGTACACATAATCCCTTGACTTTTTTATTTAAGCCATTCTGATGGGTATGAGGCAGATCTCAGGGTTGTTTTGATTTGCATTTCTCAGCTGTCTAAGGACATTGAAAATTTCTTCAAGTGTTTCTCTGTATTTGATATTCATTTGCTGAGAGTTCTCTGTTTAAATCTGTAATGCATTATTAATTAGATTACTTGCTTATTTGGTATTTAACTTCTTGAGTTCTTTATATATTCTTTATATTAGTCCTCTGTCAGATGTAGAGTTAGTGAAGATCTTTTCCCAATCTGCAGGATGTCATTTTGTTCTGATCATAGTGTCCTTTGTTTTACGGAAGCTTTTCAGTTTCATGAGGTCCCATTTATTGATTGTTGATCTAAGAGACTGTACTGTTGGTATTCTGTTTAGGAAGTTGTCACCAGTGCCAATGAGTTTTAGACTCTTTCCCATGATTTATTCTATCAGATTTAGTATGTTTGGTTTTATGTTAAGGTCTTTGATCCTCTTGTACTTTAGTTTTTACAGGGTGATAAATATGATATATTTGCATTTTTCTACATATAGACAACCTTTAGTTAAGCTTCACTTGTTGAAGATGCTATCTTTTTCCATTGTATGGTTTTGGCTTCTTTGTCAAAAATTAAGTTATCCAGTTGTGCAAGTTTATTTCCAGATCTTTGATTCAGTTTCATTGATCCACCAGACTGTTTCTATGCCTGTTCCATACTGTTTTTATTATTGTTACTCTATAGTACAGCTTGAGATCAGGGATGAAGATACCTCCAGAAGATCTTTTATTGTACAGGATTGTTTAAGCTGTTCTGAATTTTTTGTCTTTCTATATGAAATTGAGAATTGTTCTTTCATTTCTTTAAAGAATTGTGTTGGTTTTTTGAAGGGAATTGCATTGAATATGTAGATTGCTTGTGAAAGACAGCCATTTTCATTATGTTAATCCTACCAATCCATGAGCATGTGAGATTTTTCAGTCTTCTTATATCTCCTTGAATTTCTTTCGTCAGTGACTTGAAGTCTTTTTCATATAGGACTTTTATTTTCTGGGTTAGAGTCACACCAACATACTTTATGTTATTTGTGGTTGTTGTGAAGGGTGTTGTTTCACTAATTTATTTTTCAGCCATTTGTCCTTTTAATACAGGATTGGTTTAGATTTTTTGAGTTAATTTTGTATCTTGCCACTTTGCTGAATGTTTTTTATCTGGTGAAGAAGTTCTGGGTAGAATTTTTTAGATAATTCATGTATACTATCATATTATCTGCGAATAGTGAGACTTTAAATTTTTCCTTTCCAATACATATTCCCTTGATCTCTTTTAGTTTTTTAATTGCTCTAGTTAGGAATTCAAGAATAAATAAGATAAGGACAGAGTGGACAGCCTTGCCTTGTCACTGATGTCAGTGAGATTGATTAAACTTTCTCTCCATTTAGTTTGATGCTGGCTATGCTGTATATTGTCTTTATTACATTTAAGTATGTGCCTTTTATCACTGATCTCTCTAAACTTTAAACATGATCAGG
The DNA here is from genome assembly GCF_907164565.1 of Psammomys obesus. NCBI lineage: Eukaryota > Metazoa > Chordata > Mammalia > Rodentia > Muridae > Psammomys > Psammomys obesus. Next base: position 1,403,177 of record NW_026596402.1, read on the forward strand.
TGTTGAATTTTGTCAAATGCTTTTTTGTTATTTAAGGAGATTATCATGTGGTGTTTTTTTCTTTAAGTTTGTTTATATAGTGGATTACAATGACCTATTTTCTCGTGTTGAACCATGCCAGCATGCCTGGGATAAAGCCTATTTGTTTGCGGTAGATGATATGTTTAATGTGTTTTTGGATTCACTTTGCGAGTATTTTATTGAGTACTTTTGTGTCAATCTTCATAAGCGAGATTGGTCTGAACTTCTCTTTCTTTTTAGGGTCTTTGGGTGGTTTAGATATCATAGTGTTACTTTGGCCTCATAGGATGAGTTTGGTAATGTTCCTTCTGTTTCTATTTTATGGAATACTTTGACAAGTATTGCTGATAGCTCTTCTTTGAAGTTCTGGTAGAATTCTATCCTGAAACTCTCTGGCCCTGGAATTTTATTAGATGAGAGATTTTGATGATGAAATTCTATTTCTTTAGGGGACATAGGACTATTTAATTTATTTACCTGATCTTGATTAAGCCTTCGTAAATGGAGCCTACCTAGAAAACTGTCCATTTCCTTTAAATTTTCAAATTTTGTTTCATATAGGCTTTTGAATTAAAACTTAATGATTCTTTGGATTTCCTTCATGCCTGTTGTTATGTCCTCCTTTTCATTTCTGATTTTGGTGATTTAGATAGTGTCCCTTTGCCTTTTAGTTAATTTGGCTAAGGGTTTGTCTATCTTGTGGATTTTCTCAAAGAACCAGATCTTGGTTTCATTGATTCTTTGAAATGTTCTCTTTCTTTATACTTTATTGATTTAATCCTTGTGTTTGATTATTTCCAACTGTCTACCACTATTGGGTGTGTCTGCTTCTTTTTGTTCTAGTTATTTCAAGTGTGTCATTAAGTTGCTTCCATGAGAGGCTGGTTATTTCTTCATGAAGGCACTTAAAGCTATGAATGTTCCTCTTAGCACTGCTTTCATTGTGTCCCATAAGTGAGGGTAAGTTATATCTTCATTTTCATTGAATTCTAGAAAGATTTAATTTCTTTATTTCCTCCCTGACCCACTTGAGTTGTTGAGTAGAGAGTTGTTCAATTTCGATGTATGTGTAGGCTTTTGTTATTTCATTTATTTTTGAGGTCTAGTTTTAGATCATGGTGGTCTGATATGATACAAGGGAAGGACCACACCTCTTAATCATTGAGATCCTTTCAAAGAGTGCCACTCCCTGGTGACCAAGCACTGTAATGTATGAGTTTATATATTAGTAGCATTCTTACTTTAAACCCTACACACATATGTGAGTGCATGTGAAGTCACAAGAACCATAGGCTAACAAATATATCCACATTTGACATAATTGAGTGATTGAGATTGATCAGGGTATTTGAACTAACTCCTAAAACAGTATCAGCTATTGATATCACCCTTGGTTGTGCCTCAGGGACTGATGATGGGCTCTTATTGCTGAAGAAACTGTACACTTAGTACATAAGACTCGGATAATTCTGGCTGTATATGAACTAAAGTCTTCTTTTCTGTATTCTAGCTTCTATATTTCTAGAAAATACTATGCATGCTGTCAAGTTGGTGGAGCAATTAAATTTCCTATCCAGATGTAACACCTATGAACATTCACCAGCTAGGCAATATATCCATTTATTAAAAGAATTGGTACCTGCATGTCAGTGCCAAATACCAGATGTCTAGTTAGACCAAGTTTCACTCCACATGAGGACAATCATGCCTGGAACTGGAAACCTAGCATGCTTTTCAGGGCTTTTAAAGTCATGGAACTTAGAAAATAATGAACCACCACAAATTTTTTAGATCAAGATAATTCCTTGCTACATCTAAGTCTTATCCTTATGCCTACAGACAAGTATGGCTACCACCCTTTATTAAAAAACCCTTTCTTTAGAGAAAACAGAGACTATCACAAAAAATCACAATTGGACACAATGCAGTTTCTTCCATTTTCCTACTGATGACATAATTTCATCTTTTCTATGGTTGAATTATATCCCATTATGTACGAAGAACATACATTTTTATTCATTTGTTGAGGTAAACAAAAGCTTATACAAGAATTCCATTATTTTCAACAGTGCTACAATAAAAATGAATTTATACTCATCTCTGATAATACAGAAGCATTTAGGTATGTATCCAAATATCGCCTCATTAGGTCAAAAGCTACCTATAATTTTAGTTTCTGAGAACTTCCATAATAATTTACATAGTGGCTGAGATACTTTATATTCTAACCAACAGTAAACAAAAAAAGTACATCTTTACTGTCACCTTATTCATTATTTGTTTTCACTTGTTGGATTGATGTCAGTCATTTGTACTGTTATGACATGAAAGATCAATATGCTATATTTTCCTCATGATAAGGAATATTGTACATGAACTTTTTGTGGAGCTTCCAAAGGGGTTGGCTGTGTCAAGATGAAGTTGACTGTTTTATAGCAACTGGCTGTTAGAAACTCACTGATGTAGACAATAAATGAAAGTACATACTTTCTATTAGAGGCCGTAAGCCACAGAAATAGCTGCTGGTGGTCTGGGTGAAGTGTGAAAGGTTTATGTGATCCATATCAGTAGTGGAAATAACAAGCATGATTTTCCAATGAAGCAAGGTGTTGTGACATACAGGACACAGTTCCTGCTTTTGAGTCAGAAGCATTTTTGTAATTTTTAGAACAAGAAGATCTAGAGAGAGTAAGTGTGAAAGTCTATTCATAGATTCCTGCACTGACAGATACTACTGTGCTTTGGCAGTTGATTTCCAAAAAAAAGCCAACAAAATGAGTGATCTTTTCAGTATCTATAATGAAGATTATTGTGTCAGTTTGAATAAAAATGGCTTCCATAGTCTCATAGGGAGTGGCACTTTTAGGAGGTATGGGTATGTTTGAGTAGGTGAAAGTGTGTCTAGGAGAAAGTGTGTCACTAGGGGGTAGACTTCAAGGTCTCAGAAGCACAAACATGGCCAGTGTGTCACTGTCTCTTCCAAGTGCCTGTGTATCCAGATGTAGAAACCATAGCTAGTTCTCCAGTACCATGTGAGCCTGCATGCAGCTATGCTTACCACTATGATGACAATGGACTAAATCTCTGAAATGTAAGCCTGTCCGAATTAAATATTTTCCTTTAAAGGGTTTCTGTGGTCATAATGTCTGTTAACACCAATCAAATCCTAACTAACAGAATTATATCTCCCAAAATGTCAGAAAGCCCTCAAACAAAGAAGATAAGAAGCCCAGGACCAATGGAGCTAATATTCAGCATAGCATCCTAAACACAAATGGCAACATATAACATATTGCTCTGAAGAAACTATCAGCTAAGAAAAACAAGGAAAACATGTACTTCTGTCAAAGAAAATGAAGGAATACAAAACAAACAAACAAAAGACAAACAAAAAACACCAGGAAGAAATTGTTAAGAGATCTAAGCTGCTATCCCTGAAAGATTGTACTTCTACGTCTAAATATAGATAAACCTAGCTCTTTAATAGTAACCATATTTAGCTCATAATCTGTGTCTTTGAAAGGAACAAAACACTCTACTTTTCTTCATTTCTTAAAATTTCTTCTGTTTTCCTTTATTTAAATTACAAGAAATATTTCATCACTCTCTTCTATTTCTGTTTCATCTCACCCAGCATGTAATAGATTCAAGTAATGAGGAAGTATAATGAAATACATATTATTCTTTTGCTGTATTTCTATTCCACTACTCAGAGAATCACTTGTTTAATGTTAATGACATTTATGCATTTATTTAACTATTGCAAATGAATGTATAATTTTCTATAACACATTTCTTTATATCCATGTTCATAAATTTATTTGTTTTTGTAAATATATACTATATTATTTTAAATCATGACTGAGTAACATCTAATCAACAATGTGTTGTGCAATACCCTTGGTAGTTTTTGGTGGTTGTTTATTTGATTATATAAGTTATATAGTCAACTGAAGGAATTCTCTGGTAGAATTTTTGGGGTCAGTCATGTGTACTATCATATCATGTGAGAATGTGATAATTTGACTTCTTTCTTTCTAGTTTCTATCCCCTTGATTTCCTGTAGTTGATTAAATTGCTCTAGATAGGACTTCAAGTATTATGTTGAAGAAATAAAGACTTTTGCTAAACTGTGTTTTTAGCTGCTCTATTCATAATAACCAGAATCTGGAAACAAATTAGATGTCCCCCAACTAAGGAATAGATACAGAAATTGTGGTACATTCACACTCGGAATACTACTCAGCTAGTAAAAACAAAGAAATCATGAAATTTTCAGGCAAATGGATGTAACTAGAAAAGATCATCCTGAGTGAGATAACCCAGAAGCAGAAAAACACACATGGAATATACTCACATGTAAGTGGCTATTAGACATATAATATAGGATAAACATACTGAAATCTGTAGTCTAAAAGAAGCTAAACAACAAGTAAGGCTGTAGGGAAGATGCTCAATTCTCATTCAGAAGGGAAAACAGGAAAGACCTAGGAAGCAGGAGAAGACAGAAAACAGGAAAGGGGCCTACCACAGAGGGCCTCTGAAAGACTCTACGGATCATGGTATCAAAGCAGATGCTGATATTCTTAGCCAAACTTTGGGCAGAGCACGGGGAATACAATGAAAGATGGGGAAGAAAGAAAGAACTGGAGGGGACAGGAGCCCCACTAGAGAACAACAGAACCTAAAAAACCTGGACCCTGAGGGGCCTGCAGAGACTGATATCCCAATCTAGAACCATACATGAAGAGGACCTAATACCCCTGTTCAGATGCAGCCCATAGACCTAGTTTCCAAGTGGGTTCTCTAGTAAGGGGAACAGGGGTTGTCTCTGGCATGAACTCAATTGTCACCTCTCTGATCACTTGCCATGGGGGGGGGGCGTGCAGCCTTGCCAGGCCACAGAGGAAGACAATAAAGCCAGCCCTGATGAGACCTGATAGGCTAGGATCAGATAGAAAGGAAGGAGGACCTTCCCCTAGTGGACTAGGGGAGAGGTGTAGGAGGAGAATAGTGAGGGAGAGTAGGACTAAAGCTGGATACAAAGTGAATAAACTGTAATAAATAATAAATAATCAAAAATATATATAGTCAATGTAAAAACAATGATCTTAAACAGTGATTTTGAAGCACAGACAAAATTCAAATAAAAATATGTTACAAACTAAACTGCATTGCCAAAGCATGGGCTTTAAAAGTTTGGAAAGTTCTGAATCATTTCTCACCAGAAGGATGTGATAAGCTTGTGTTGATGAAGTTGTTATGATATTTGGTTTCAAAATATAGAGAATTCAATTTCAAACTACCCAGAATATTTTACCCCTGCTTCGTAGATTTAATTGTGCTGGAAGTTGCTGTACAGGCAGCTGGTGAGAAAAAGAGAACAATAATTTTACTCATCACCACACTATGCATGCTACAATGCTAACATGCCTGTCATGAAATACCTATTTGTACAATGGTGGCATAATTGCTATAGGGATAACTGCTTCTAAACATGGTCATAAGTCCATTTCTGAGGAGGTTATACTTTCTTTTTTTTTGTAGTTTATTTATTTATTGATTTAATTGTATTTATCTTATTAGTTACATTTTGTTAACTCTGTGTCCCAGCTGTATCCCGCTCCCTCATTCCCTCCCCAACCCCACACTCCCTCCCTGATCTCCTCCCTGCCCCTTTCCAAGTTCACTGATAGGGGAGGACCTCCTCCCCTTTCATTTGACCCTGTTTTATCAGGTATCTTCAGGGCTGGCTGAAAATTCCTCCTCTGTGGCGTAACAGGACTGCTTCTCCCCTGGTGGGGGGGGGGGTCAAACAGCCTGCCCTTGAGATCCTGTTAAAAATAGTCCTTGTTTCCCTTACTTTGGAAAACTACTTGGTTACTGAGCTACCACGGGCCACATCCGAGCAGAAGTTCTAGGTTATAACTATAGATGGTCCTTGGTTGAGTGTCAGTCTCAGAAAAGACCCTGTGCCCAGATATATTTGGTCCTTGTAGACCGCCTATCCTTTCCATATCATATTAACTCCCCTTCTTTCATATGATTCCCTGCACTCTGCCGAGGGTTTGATTATGAGTGTTAGTGTCTGCTTTGAAACACTGCTAGGTAGTGTCTTTCAGATGCCTTTTGTGGTAGAGTCCTGTCATACATTCAATGCACATCTCATTTGTCTTTCTAAATGAGGATTGATCATCTTCGCCCGTGTCCCCTTTCTTGATTATCTTCTTTAGGTGTGTAGATTTCATTATGTTTATCATATCTTGTAGGTCTATATAAGCGAGTATATACCATGTTTGTCTTTCTCCTTCTGGGATACTTCACTCAGAATGATCTTTTCAAGATCCCACCATTTGCCTGCAAATTTCATGATTTCCTCCTTTTTGATTGCTGAGTAGTATTTGATTGTGTAAAAATACCACATTTTCTGTATCCATTCCTCAGTTGATGGACATCTGGGTTGTTTCCAGGTTCTGGCTATCTAAAGGGAAACCTACCTCATTTGGCTTGCTGAGTGGACATTGTATCAGTTTACTTTCTAAATATTTATATTTATCTCTATATGTGTTCCTCTTAACTATTATCTAAGGGGCTTCTTTGTTCAAAAGAATGTAAGTCAGGTAACTGTGGGCGCTCATATGTGGGTTCTGTATATATATGTATCTTCTCCACCAAAGTCTTATAGAACATAATAGAAGAGGAGGCATAAAAAAACCCTAAGAGTAGGCAAATGGGAAATAGTTGTGAAATTCTGACTGCACATGACATGGTTTTTGTACACATCATCTCACAATAGTTGTACCTACCTCACAAGATATATGGAACATCAAACAAGGAAAAACAACAGTTTGTATAAAAAAGGATAATTAAGGTAAGGAAACAACTGTGAGTTAATGAAAAATTTCAGAGAAAAAAAAATAAACTAAAATGATATTGTGCTGATGTGACTTGATATGCTGAGGTGGTTTGGTGGAGGGATTCCTTTTATGTTATTAATTTTATTTTTTTTATATTAATTAGTTTATTCACTTTGTATCCCATGTGTAGTGCTCCGTCCACCAATCCCACTCTCACTGTCTCATCTCCTCCTATAACCTTCTGCAAGTCCACTGATAGGAGAATTCCTCCTCACCTTCTACCTAACCCTAGCATATCAGGCCTCATCAGGACTGGCATCATTGTCTTCCTCTGTGAACTAATAAGGATATTCCTACCTCAGGAGGAACTGATCAAACAGCTAGCCACTGAGTTCATGTCAGAGACATTCCCTGTACTCCTTACTAGGAAATCCACTTGGAGAATGAGCTGCTATGGGCTACATCTGTGCAAGGGTTTTAGGTTATCTTCAGGAATGATCGTGGTTGGAGTTCCAGTCTCAGAAAAGACCACTGGGCCCAGATTTCTTGGTTCTGTTGCTCTCTTTCTGGAGCTTCTGTCCCCTCCAGGTCTATCTCCCTCTCCTTTCATAAGATTCCCTGCACTCTGCCCAAAGTTTGGCTATGATTCTCAGCATCTGCTTTGGTCCCTATTGAACAGGAGCCTGCCACAGTGGGCCTCTGGAAATCTCTACCCACTAAAGATCTCCCTTTTTAAGGAGTCAGGGGAGGGAAGATATGGGAAAGGAGGTAAGATAGTACCAGGAGGAGAGGAGAGTGGGGGCTAGGTTCGGGATGTAAACTGAATAATAAAAATAAAATAATAAAAAAAAGGTTAGCATCATTAAACAGAACTCAAATACTGAGCACTTGGACAAAACAGAAGTTTCCTTGTGTGCAGGATTTGAATTATAAAAATTCAAAATAATTTTAGAGGAGAGATACTAAATGAAGAATGCTTCTGAAAGATATCCTATATGAAAAAAAAAGAGTTTATGTTTTTTCGTTGACATCCTATAGGCCACAGTAGTCCATGGGGGTAGACAATATCTCAGTATGATAGCAGAACTTTTTCCTCAAATGAACAGTGCAACAATGAGGCAGTCATGTAGGGTTCTCTTCTAGAAAGCTACTGAGGTCCAATATTAAAGGGTCACATTCTCTCCAAAGAGACCCTCAGAGGTTATTGTGTGAAGGTGAGAAGGTAAAGCAAAGTTACAATGTATAATCCTAAATGTTATGAATTCTAGAATCTTGTGACATCTGCTGAAGAAAGATGAAGGTACAGGGTGAGACTGGCCCAAGAGGACTTCTTAGGGCTGATCAAGCCTGTTAAGACAAAATGGAACACTACTCAGCAATTAAAAACAAGGAAATCATGGAATTTGTAGGCAAATGGGGGAACTAGAAAAATATCATCCTGAGTGAGGTATCCCAGAAGCAGAAAGACACACATGGTAGATACTCACTTATGAGTGGATATTGAACATAATATAGGATAATCATACTAAAATCTGTACATCTAAAGAAGCTAAGCAAGAAGGAGGACCCTGGGTAAGATGCTCAATTTTCATTCAGAAAGGCAAGTGGGATAGTCATTGGAAGAAATTGAAGATAAGTAACAAGGCAGCAGCCTACCACAGAAGGCCTCTGAAAGGCTCTACCCAGCAGGATATTAAAGCAATACTGAGACTCATAGTCAAACTTTGGGCAGAATGCAACATATCTTAGAAGGGGGAGAAAGAAAGATTTGGAAGGGTCTGGAGCTCCACAAAGAGAGCAACAGAAGCAAAATAATCTGAGCCTAAGGGTCTTTTCTGAGACTGATACTCCAACCAAGGACTATGCTTGGAGATAAGATGGAACCCTGCACAGAGGTAGCCCGTTGCACCTCAGTGTCCAAATTGGGTCCCTAATAAGGGGATTCAGATGTACTAGCAGACATATTTTCATTTAGAGAACAGTCCACTTTTGATGTTGTAGTATATATACCAATGCATTATAGACCATCCATACTGTCATAAAGAGCACTGGTAGTTTTTCACTCAGAAAATATATTAGTAGTACTCTGAAGTTTGATTATCCTCATTATCGTTCATCAGAGCCCATCTCTGTTGGCTTATTTTACAATTTGTCTAAAGAAAACTTTACCTAATATAAGTCAAATTTGGGAGACTATAGTTACTACAGTTAATGTATTTTCCCATAAGAGTTAGGAGAGTAAAAATAATCACAGCACTATTTTTAGACATCATTTGATTTAGTTGTTTATACATATAATATGTTTTGCAGAAGTTTCTTTTTAAGAATACTAATGTTTTCTGGGCTAAAGACTTAGCTATGGACCGACCCATAAATTATTTTAATTCAAATGTTTCAAAGGACTTTTCAAAATATGCTCTATTAGCTTATTTTAAGAAAGTTTAAATTTTTATCTACCTATGCAGGTATGTTTGGACAACCGAATTTTAAAGAGAAGTCTTAAGAAAATAAAAGGATGACAGGAATTAGGTCTTATTTTTTCAAACACTCATATTCATCCTATTTTTCACTTTTAAAAAATGTATTATATTTTTGTAAATTACAGCTTATTCACTTTGTATCCCCTTAGTAGGCCCCTCCCTCATCCCAAGGTATATAGTCTTGCCCTTTAATTATACTAGCAAACCTTAAAGAATTAGGTACTTAAATTATATATAGAGATGTTGATAAATTGAGATTAAAATTAGACTAATGGGAGGAAGTAAGGGAAAGGGCTACTGCTGGGATACAAATTAAATAACCTGTGATTAATATAAAAAATAAAAATTATAAAATAAATAAATAAAAATAAGATGCTTGATAGAAAGCTGCAATAAAAACGGTATCAGTCTATTATATAAAAATAAACCATAAACGTATGATCATAACTAATATTTTAGTACTTTAATATTCTCTGTGATGAAACATGAATTTTCTTGTGGTCTATAATGAATTAGTATGGATGTAAATTGCAACAAGATAATAACATACAGTGGATAGCATTTGTATTTTGTACTTTATAAGGCACTGCATAGCTGATCTTCATTCCATAAGAACAAGACAATTTCCAAGAGTATATTTTATTTGGGCAATATAATTTTAGAAATGAAATAGAGTATATTTGTTTCTAAATGATTTGATTTCCATAAAAGTTAAATGAATCATGAATTTTATTTCAAATATGAGTTAAAATCATTTTAAATTCTGTCTATAACTTTACAATTTTATGTGTTTTATAACTAAATAGTTACTTATTTTTTAATATGGAAATCAATTTCTTATTTCAATTGCTAAAATTAAGATATACAGCCAGATGTTGTGGTGCATGCCTGTAATCCCAGCACTTCAGAAGGCAGACACAGGTGGATCTTTATGAGTTTCAGGCCAACCTAGTCTATAAAGAGAGTCCAGGAGCACCAAGGTTACACAGAAAAAACATAACTCAAAAAACAGAGAGAGAAAGAAAGACAGAGACAGAGACAGGGACAGATAGAATAACATTTATGTTTCCAAGCATAACATGTCAACACATAGTATCACACACAGACACAGGTGGTGTGCATGCACACACACACATACATACACAAACACACATTACACATATGGCTATTTTAGAAAGAGATTATGCACACTGGCAGCACTAAGTGTACTAATATTTAATGATTACAACTCGAGAATATTGAAGAAATATGGTGGGGAAGATAAAGGCAGAATTGTAAGGGAGACAATAGAGCTGAATATGATAAAAGTACATTTATATACATGTAGGAAAATTTCCAATAAAAGTTTATGATATTCACCAAGAATATTATTTTATACTATTCTCCCAATAAACCTTAATATATATTTATATAATATGGGACAAGGGATAGTACTTATTTTATTAACATAAAGTACAATATCTATGGAGATTGTTCTATATTTCTTATATAGGTCTGTTTAAGTTACGGTACCCTCAAGAAAAAACATCATCCTCTTTAAGGAAACAGAAGAAAAATGAAGGTGAAGATAAAGTTAGAGAAATTATAGGCATAAAACCTAATAGAATCTCCTTGCGGCCTCTGAGAAAAAATAAGCGAACACTAGATTTCAGTCTTGTGAAAGTGGAGAGATGAGCTAAATTAAGTTAGGTTTCTATATGCTTAATTTTTTTTAATTTTTATTTTTCTTTTTAGTTACAATTTGTTAACTCTGTGTCCCAGCTGTATCCCGCTCCCTCATTCCCTCCCCTTCCCCAACTCCCTCCCTGGTCTCCTCCCTGCCCCTTTCCAAGTCCACTGATAGGGGAGGACCTCCTCCCCATTCATCTGGCCCTGTTTTATCAGGTATCTTCAGGGCTGGCTGCAAAGTCCTCCTCTGTGGCCTAACAGGACTGCTCCTACCCTGGGGGGTGGGGAGGTCAAAGAGCCTGCCCTTGAGATCCTGTTAGAAATAGTCCTTGCTCCCCTTACTTTGGAAAACTACTTGGTTACTGAGCTACCATGGGCCATATCCGAGCAGAAGTTCTATATGCTTAATTTGTATTGTCAAACCATTATTTATAATATTCTTTCATTTTATTCAAATCTATGTAAATTTCATTATTAAATTGTGCTTCAAGATATCAAGGCGGTGGTCCTGATGCCTTTAATTCCAGCACTTAGGAGGTTGAGAGAGGTAGGTCTCAATGAATTCGAGGTCAGTCTGGTCTACAGAACAAGTTTCCAGACAGCCAGGGATACACAGAAAAACCCTATCTCAAACACCAAACAAACAAACAAACAAACAAAACTGCTACGAGTTATCTATATTTTAATTTTATTCAGAAAATTCATCTAAGACATATATAGTCAGACTAAAGTGAAACAAAGCATTTTTAAATAGTATTTTTTCTTTCAGTTTGTTTTTATGGTGAATTATATTATTGCAATGTTAGATGCTGAATCATGTCTGTATCCCTGGGATGAAGCCTACTTGATCATGGTGGATGATGTTTTGGATGTGTTCTTAGATTTGTTTTGACAGTATTTTACTGAGTATTTTTGCATAAACATTCACATGGGAAATTGGTCTAAAATACTCTTTCTTTTTTGAGTCATTGTGAGGATTCAATATCAGGGTGACTATAGCCTAATAAAATGAATTTGGTAGTGTTCTTTCTGTTTCTATTTTGTGAAATAATTTGAGGAGTATTGGTATTAGCTCTTAATTGAAAGTGTAGTAGAATTCTATACTAAAAGCATATGGTCCTCTATTTGCATAAGAGAATTTTAATGACTGCTTCTATTTCCTTAGGGGTTATAAGAACATTTAGATTACTTACCTGGTCTTGAGTAAATTTTGGTAAGTGGTATCTATAATGAAAATCATCCATTTCATTTAGATGTTCCAAATTTTTGGAGTATAGTCATTTGAAGTAAGACATAAATGTTCTTTGGAGTTCCTCAGTGCTTGTTGTTACACCCCCCTTTTCATTTCTGATTTTGGTAATTTGGATAGTGTCTCTCTGCATTAGTTCATTTGGCTAAAGTTGTCTGTCTTCTTGATGTCCTCAAAGAACCAATGAACTCAATGAAACTTTGTTTCATTGATTCTTTGTATTATTCTCTTTGTTTCTATCAATTTCATTCCTGATTTGATTATTCCCTGTCAAGAGTTTTAACTTATTTTTATTCTAGAGTTTTCAGGTATGCTGTTAAGTCATTAGTATGAGATCTCACTAATTTCATCATAAAGACACTTTCCACCTAATACTTTGTGTCCCATACGTTTGGGTATATTGTGCATTTTTTATTGGAATCCAGAAAGTCTTTATTCTTTTTATTTCTTCTATGACAGTGTAATCATTGAGTATAGAGTCTTTCACTTTAAATGAGTTTGTATGCTTTCTTTTTTTGTTGAAGTCCACCTTTAATACATGGTGGTTTGAAAAAAAAATACATTGAGTTATTTCAATTTTCTTGTATCTGTTGAGACTTGCTTTATAAGGGAATATATGGCTAATTCTGAAAAAGATTACTTGAGGTACTGAGAACTTATATTCTTTGGTGTTTGGGTGGAAAGTTATATACATATCTTGCCAGGTCCATTTAAGTCAAAACATTTGTTAGTTTCATTATTTCTCTGTTTAGTTTCTGTCTGGATTACCATTGGTTACAGTGTAGTGTTGAAGTCTCCCACTATTAATGTGTAGGGATCAATGCATGATTTAATTTTAGTAATGTTTATTTTATAAATGAGGTTGTCCTTGCATATGGAGCATAGATATTCAGAATTAAATATTCGTCTTAGTGAATTTTTCCTTAATAAATATGAAGTACCATTCCCCAATGCTTTTATTAATTTTGATTGGAATTCCTTTTTATTAGCTATTACAATTGATACAGCAGCTTACTTTTTGGGTCCATTTGCTTGGAGAAGATTTTTTGGGCCCTTTACTTTTAGGTAATGTCTATCTTTGATGTTGAGGTGTGTTTCTTGTAAGCAGCAGAATGATGGATCATGTTCATGTATCCATTCTGTTAGCCTTTGTCTTTTTATTGACAAATTGAGTCCATTGATGTTGAAAGATATTAAAGACCAATGATTCCTGATTTCTCTTATTTTATTGTTGATAGTAGTGGTAGAATATGTGTGTTTTCTTGCCTCTCAAAAAAGATAAAACAAAACAAAACAAAAAAAAAAAACCCCAAACAAATAAAAATACAATTTGTGTTGTCTATGTAGTCACTGGAGTATAGTCAAACTTCTGGTGGTCAGTCCCGTAAAGAAAATGAGCATAACTATCACCTGAGGGAATCTTGTGGAAGAGGGACAGGAAGAATTGAAGGAGCCAGAGAGATAAGGGACATCACAGGAAAACTTACAGAATGAACTTAGATGGGCTCATTGGGGCTCACAGTGATTGAACTACACCAGAGAACATTCACCTATACATATGGAACAGATGTGCAGCTTGGTCTCTATGTAGGACCCTTAACAGCAGGAGCAGGGTCTCTCTCTAACTCTTTTGCTAGCCTTTGCATTGCTTCCCCATACCTGGGCTGCCTTTCTAGCCACAATAGGAGTAGATGCAACTAGTCTATTGCAATGTGATGTGCTATGGTGGTTTGATATTCATGTAAGTTCTCTTCTCTGAGGAGAAAAGAAGGGCATGGGGGAAGGGAGGAGTGATTTAAAATATAGGATGGAGGGGAAGTTCTAATTTGTATGTTAATTAATTAATTGATTGATTGATTGATTAATTGATTGGTGGGGGAGAAAAGTGAGTTTTAGTTTTTCCATACCATCACCTTCACCCCTGCCAGCAGCCATCTATTATTGAGAGCTACACTTCAGGATCCTTTTCATCACTTTTAAAAATTCTATTAGATGTCTTCTAAAACAAACAATTATTAATTATATGTCTCTCATACAAAATATGAGTCATGAGAAACCTGTTAGAAAATATTCTGCTTTAAGGGAAAGGCATAATATTTCTAGAGCCTTATAAATATTCTCAGTTTTCATGTTGGTCTGAGTAATAATTATTCTATAATTCTCAAAACACAGAGTAATATATTTTGTGAACTATAGGTGAAATCTGGACTACTTGTATATTTATCAAAGTAAGGAAAACTAGCTGGATCAACTATGTGTGAGTCATAATAAAACGTTTTCAATTATTTCTTTTCTCTTAATAATACTCATCAAGTAATGAGTTGTTCATTGGAATTCATTTCTTAAACTTTAACAACTTACTCATGGGAATAACCAGAGGTCAATTTCTTTCTACTTACATTTACATTTGTGAAAAATTCTTCTTAAATGTTAGTAACCTCATCCAGAATATATTCTATCTAAAGGAAAAAAAAAAGATTCAATAATGACCTTTTGCCACAACTTTATTTTGGATATAGGCTACTTTAAAATCATTTAATAAACAAATTGTACTATCTGAAGTTGTTTCTGATAGCAGTAGTTCATATATACAGTTTTTTCCACTATCAAGTGAACGTTTCTGTTTGAAAAACATTTAAATTGACTTGGTCTTCCACTTGCCACCAATGCCCTGCCTCCCTGAGTGCTATCCTGCCACTGTTCTGCAGAAATGCTTCGACTACCCACAGTCCTTTGCCAGATGAGATCAGAATTCTTGGACACTAGGTCCTCATTTAATCGGGCCTATACCAAATATGTAAAATTTGGTGCAGATTCTGGACCCTTAATGCTGTGGCTGTTAAAATGGGGCCAAAGGGAAGAACAGTGATTATTGAACAGAAATGGGGAAGTCCTAAAGTAAGGAAAGATGGGGTCACTGTTGCAAAGTCGATTGATTTAAAGGATAAATACAAAAATAGCGGAGCATTTTTTGTTGTTCAGGATGTTGCCAATAACACAACTGAAGAGGCCAAGGATGGCAATATCACTGCTGCTATTCTGACACATTCCATTGCCAAGGAAGGTTTTGAGAAGATCAGCAAAAGGGATAATACAGTGGAAATCAGGAGGCATGTGATGTTGGCAGTTGATGCTGTAATTGCTGAACTTAGAAAAACAATCTAAACCTGTGAAAATCCCTGAAGAAATTGCTCAGGTTGCTACAAGTTCTGCAAAAGGAAACAAAGACATTGAAAACATAATTTCTGACAAAATGAAAAACTTAGAAGAAAGGGTATCATCACAGTGAAATATGGGAAAACAGTGAATGATAAATTGGAAATTATTGAAGGCATCAAGTTTGATATAGGACATGTTTCCCCATATGTTTTTAACATCAAAATGTTAAAAATGTGAATTCCTATGTTCGTATGTTCTATTGAGTGAAAAGAAGATTTCCACTGTGCAATCTATTGTACTTGCTCTTGAAATTGACAATGCCCATATACATTTGAAAAAAGAAATTAATAAATGGGAAGAAAAAACAAAATTATAAAGTGAGAGAATTGTTCCTATGCCAATATTTTATATCTGTATGTAGAGGTCCAAATTAAAAAAAAAATCTGTGATTGATATTTGAACAATAATTCATTGATGATTCATCTAAACTCCTGTTTTAAATTTCTGCCAGCCCTGTCATAAGTAGTTTGACCTGTCAGACACCATCACCTCACGCTTATCACAGATTAACAGATAGACAAGCATTAGTGAGGCAAATTGTGTTACCGACCTGTCAGTTGACAGAGAGTGATATCAGAAGGATGGCATACAGACCGGTTGTGTCAGGAGACAAACTGCAGCCTAATTCAATCCCACATCTCAAGAGAACCCAGAAAGTGTCCATAGGAAATTAATTCTACCCATGTGTTCTCTTTCAACATATAATTTTGTTTTTTCTTCCATTTATTAATTTCTTTTTTCAAATGTGTCTGGTTTCTAATTGTTCTAGCAATATAAGCATATTTATACATGGAATAAAAATCACACAAACACACTTGTTTTTTGTTTTTTCTATTTCCAAATAAAGCTGTTTCTTGTGGGCTCCTATTAAGGAGAACAGTAGCAGTCACTGGCATAAACTTGGTTGCCTGATCTTTGATCACCTCCCCCTGACAAGGTGGCCTTACCCGGCTACAGAGAGCGAGAGGATCCAGACAGTCCTGATGAGATCTGAAAGGCTAAGGTCAGACAGTAGGGGAGAAGGATCTCCCCTATCAGTGGATATAAATGGGGAGGAGAAAGGGAGGGTGGGACCAGGAGGAGATGAGGGAGTGGGCTCCAGCTGGAATACAAAGTGAAAAAAAATTAATAAATGATAATAATGAAAAAAATTAAAAATAATAAAAATATATCTGAAAATTAAAAATAAAAAGAAATTGACAATGCCCATCAGAAGCCCTTGGTTTTAACTGATGAAGATTCAGTTGATGGAGTAGCTCTAAGCACACTGGTTTTGACAGACTAAAAGTTGGTGTTCAAGTTGTAGCAAGTTGTAGTCAAAGCTACAGGTTTTGGGGACAATAGGACGAACCATCTTAAAGATATGGCTATTGCTACTAGTGGTCTGGGTATTTGGAGGAGAGGGGTTGAATCTAAATCTTGAAGATGTTTATGCTCCTGACTTAGGAAAAGTTGGAGAGGTCATTGTCACCATGTTTTGAAAGGAAAATATGGCAAAACTCAAATTGAAAAATGTATTCAAGAAATCACTGAGCAGCTAGACAACACAACATTTGAAACTGAATGAGGATCTTCCTAAACTTTCAGATAAAATAGCTGTGCTGACCATTGGAGGGAAAAGTGACATTGAAGTGAATGAGAAGAAAGACAGAGTCATGGATGCTCTCAATGATACAAGAGCAGCTGTTGAAGAAGACATTGTTCTAGGAGAAAGCTGCGCTCTGCTTTTGTACATCCCAGCCTTGGATTCATTAAAGCCTGCTAGTCAAGATCAGAAAAAAAATCGGTATAGAAATTATTTATAAAAGCACTCGAAATTCCTGCTAAGAGTGCAGGTATTGAAGGATCTTTGATAGCTGAGAAGATTTTGCAGAGTTCCTCAGAGGTCGGTTATGATTCTATGCTTGGAGATTGTGTGAACATGGTGGGAAAAGGAATCATTGATCCAAGAAAGATTGTAAGAACTGCTTTACTGGATGCTGCTGGGATGGCCTCTTTGTTAACTACAGCAGAAACTGTAGTGACAGAAATTCCTAGAGAAGGACCCTGGAATGGGTGCAATGGGTGGAATGGCAGGGGGTACGGGAGGTGGCATGTTCTAATTCCTAGAAAAGTGCTTTGCACTTATCAATGAACTGTTACAGGAAGCTCAAGGCAGGTTCCTTCCTGATAACTTCAGAGAAGTCTACTGAAGAAAATTACTGAAGACAAGAAGGTCAGCTGATCACTGTAACCATCAGTTACTGGATTCCCTTGAGAGTATATGGTTTATGGCTGCCATTGTCCATGCCTACAGATAGTTTATTTTGTGTTTTTGAATAAAGACATTTATACATTCCTGATACTGGATGCAAGAGCCATATACCACTATTCTGATTTCAATTTTAACCACTGAGGGATTTCTACTGTCCTGTTCAGGATTGTAGCATTGTGTCATCACATGAGAAGTTCAGAAAGAGCCTTTTTTGTGGAGAGTGAAAAAAAATTGTTTGTACAAAGTAGAGAAGTTTCCAATTATGTGACAAATTTTGTGCAATAATTTTTTGTTTTAAAGAAAGAAAAACAAATTAATTGTGTTCATTAGAATAACCTATTGATCTTCACACATATTAATATCTTTAAGTGTAAAGGTACCAATCAGAGAAATAGTGGCTTGTTTGGTCTGATATGCAGTGCGGGTATCATACTTTTGTCACTTTCTAATTCATTCAATTGTGTGATGAGACTTGATTGTCACTAGAGGAGATTATTTTGATACACAAAGAATGTTTTAAAAGTTTGTAGATTTTTGTATAGTATCTCACTGTCTAGGTTTCTAATTATTGTCTTAATTTTTAATATTTTCATTTTATTTTGATTTATTCTTTCTTATCTCTGAGAATGATAAACACTTATACATATGTTTATATACATACACATATATTAATGTGTATACATGTATACACATTATATACTCTGCTTATTTTTCTTATGATAATCAGGATTTTATGGTTTCCTGAGAGAAAAGGCATAGAAATATTAACATTTTAGTTATATTCTTGGTTAAACATTTTATGATTTACTGAACAATTTATTTGAATGGATAAGCCACTGGAGGAATACAAAGCTGTTTAAGTATCTATTTTGATTATGAATCATTGCTGACTAAGATCCAATTTTTAATATGTATTTATATACTATTATATATATGAATCATTGCTGACCATGATTCAATGTTTACAATATGTTTTGTGTAGTTAGAATACATTGAACTTGTTCTTCACAATTAATATAATTTACCTGAGAAGAAACAATATAAATATCAAGGGAACTTAATCAATTATAACCAAATTAGAAAATAGTTTAAAATGTCATAATAATGACAGAAATTGCACACAGTGTCTTAAAGAATGAATAGAATTAAAATCTGGTGGTTTTACTTCATGCCCAATAAATTAAAATAGATATAGAAATATTTGAACTGGCGTAGAGCACGAGGATTTTCTGATACACTGCCTACTGTGTGTAGTGAATGGATTATAGAAATCTTAACTACACAGATTCAAAGATATTTGTGCAGTTATAGAAATGGAGATTGTAGTTAGTTTATAAATGAATCTTTTTGTTACTACACAAATACTGAAATGATTATTCTGTCACCACAGTATTGGCTTAATACCCAAGTCAAATCTCAGTCACATATAAATGTTAAAATTTTTTGTCACCCTTCAGTTCTCCTCCATTGATATATTTGTTTGTCTTCATGTCAGTTAGTTCTATGATATTAGGTTTCAGTTATACCCATGTGAGTCCTCCAATTTTATTGTTTATTTTTTATATTAATTACAATTTATTTACTTTGTATAGCAGTTGTAGCCCCTTCCCTCATTTCCCCCCAATCCCACCCTCTCTCCCTCATGGCCTGCCATGATCCTCTCCAATTCCACTAATAAGGGAGGTCCTCCTCCCCTTTGATCTAACCCTAGCATATCAGGTCTCCTTGGGACTGGCTGCATTGTCCTCCTTTGTGGCCCGGCAAGGCTGCTCACCCCTCAGTGGTGGTAGGGGGTGGTCAAAGAGCTAGCCACTGAGTTCATGTCAGAGACAGTCCCTGTTCCCATTACTAGGGAAGCCACTTGGATACTGAGCTGCCATGGGCTACATCTGAGCAGGGGTTATAGGTTCTATCCATGAATGGTTCTTGGTTGGAGTATCAGTCTCAGAAGACACCTGTGCCCAGATTTTTCGGTTCTGTTTTTCTCCTTATGGAGCTCCTGTCCTCACCAGGTTTACTATCACCCTAACACACTTCTTTCATATGATTCACTACTCTCTGACCAAAGTTTGGTTATGAGTCTCAGCATATGCTTTGATATACTCCTGGGTAGAGTCTTTCAGAGACCTTTGGTTGTAGGCTATTGTCCTTTTTTCCTATTCTCTCCCTCTTCGAATGTTCATCCTGTTTGTCTTTCTGAGTGAGGATTGATCATCCCACCCAGGGCTTTCCTCCTTGTTTAGCTTCTTTAGGTGTACAGATGTTAGCATGTTCATCATATATTATGCGTCTAGTATCCACTTATGAATATATACCATGTATATCTTTCTGCTTCTGGGATACCTCACTCTTTAGAATCTTTCTAGATCCCACCATTTGCCTTCAAATTTCATGATTTCCTTGTTAAAAAATGGGGTACAAAGAGGAACAGAGAATTCTTTGTAGAGGAATATAGAATGGCACAAGAATACTTAAAGAAATGTTCAAGTTCCTTAGTCATCAGGGAGCTTCAAATCACAACGACCCTGAAATTCTGCCTTACACCCATCAGAATGGCTAAGATCAAAAACTCAAGTAACCTTCACCCCCCAAGGGAGGAGCAGTCCTGCTAGGCCACAGAGGAGGACTTTGCAGGCGGTCCTGAAGATACCTGATAAAACAGGGTCAGATGAAAGGGGAGGAGGTCCTCCCCAATCCGTGGACTTGGAAAGGGACAGGGAGGAGATGAGGGAGAGAGGGTAGTATTGGGAGGGAATGAGGGAGCAGGATACAGCTGGGATACATAACTAATAAAATGTAACTAATAATAAAAATAAAAAACAAAATTAAAAAAAATGAACTTTGACATAAGCATAAAAAAAAACCCTCAAGTGACATTAACAATACATGCTGGAAATTATGTGGAGAAAGGGGAACCCTCCTCCATTATTGGTCGAATGTAACCTTGTATGAGAACTTTGGAAATCAATCTGGTACTTTCTCAGATAATTAGGAATAGCGCTTCTTCAAGATCCAGCTTTACCACTCCTAGGCATATATCCAAAATATGCTCAAGTACACAACAAAGGCATTTGTTTAACCATGTTCATAGCAACTTTATTTGCAATATCCAGAACCTGAAAACAACCCATATGTCCCTCAACAGAGGAATGGATACAGACATTTTGGTACATTTACACAATGGAATACTACTCAGCAATTAAAAACAAAGAAATTATTTTTGGGGTTTTAATACCATTTGTTTATTCTAGGTCTTTTTGGTTACCGTATGCATTCTAGATTATGCTTGTCAGTTGTAAGGATCCAGCGAAAAAATTTTTTTACAAGATTTGCATTAAAAGGTTTGTATATAGATCAATTAAGATAATGTTACCTTTTTTAAACAAGTAAAATTTCATGTGTGTTTATCCATTTTCAAATGTGTGTTTTACTTGTATTTGGATATTTACCATGTTGAAAAATCGTTAAGATTCAAATAGTATCTAAATGTTTTCATTATTCTGCAGAATGTTATTTGGAAATGAGTATCCACCAGTTCCCCCCTTGTTCATAGAATAACCCATCATCTGTTTTTGATCTTTCCACATTTTTCTATTATAAGTATATCTTAAAAGGACTTAGGAAATAATAGGAATGTATATCAGTCCCAAAATATTTGTTCTTCATGTGTATGGCCCAAATATTACTAAGAAAAATTGCAAAGCAAATAAATTGATTCAAAAAATTATTTTCAAAATTTTTTCAGACTTTCATTCATTTTTCATGTTTTCAAAATTCATATAATTTGTAGTATTTATTAAGATTTCTTTTTTGTTTTTGAGACTGGGAATCACTTTACAGGAATGCTGGCCTATAACTTGTTATGTACACTAGACTGGCATTGAACTTACAGAGTTCTGCCCACTTTTGTCTCCAGAGTGCTGGGATTAAAGGTGTGCATTTCCTCACAGGGCATTAATAGCTAATTTTGGTTGTTAAATAATGTTTAACATATATACATGTACTATAATTCATTGTAATTAAAAGATATTTATGCTCATTTATGGGGCATAATATTACAAGTTCATATATATTTACAGACTTTTATGATCAAATCAGAATACAGAAAGACATATATGTTAGCTACACACTTATAAGTGGGTATTAGCCATAAAATAAGGGATAAACATACCAAATTCTATAGTCTTAAGGAAGCTAAACAAGGATGACTTTAGAGAAGAGACCGAAACATCACACAGAAGGGCAAACAGATTAGACATCGGAAGTAAGAGAAGAAAAGGAGCAGGACAGGAGCCATCCACAGGGGACCTCTGAAACAGTGTATTCATCCATTGTGGTATCAAAGGAGATGCTGAGACTCATAGCCAAATTTTGGGCAGATTCCAGAGCCTCATGAAAGAATGGGGTGATGGAAAGACCTGGAACAAACAGGAGCTCCAAGAAGGGAGCAACAGAACCAAAAAATCTGGGCATAGGGGTCTTTTCTGAGGCTGATATTCCAATAAAGGACCCTGCACAGAGATAACCTAGAAACACTGCACAGATGTTCATGGCAGCTTAATTTCCAAGTGGGTTTCCTAGTAAGGGGAGCAGGATCTGTCTCTGACTTGAACTCAGTGGTTGGTTCTTTGATAACTTCCCCCTGGGGGGGGTTGGAGCCTTGCCAGGCCCCAAAGGAAAATGATGCAGCCAGCCCTGATGAGACCTAGGGTCAGATAGAAGGGGAGGACTTCCTCCCCTATCAGTGGACTAAGGAAGGCACATAAACGGAGAAGAAGGAGGGTGGGTGGGACTGGGAAGATTTAGACAGTGGGCTACAAAATAAATAAATTGTAATAAATAAATAAATAAATAAATAAATAAATAAATAAATGTATAAATTTAAACAACATTTATGTCTCCCCAACTCTTGTTATAAATATTTACATGACTAGAGGATTCCATTCATTTTCCTGTGGTAAATAAGACATGTGTCTTTCTTTCTAATTACTCTTCTTATCCAATAACAAACTTCCGTATTATTCTTTACTGGTAATAAAGTCAACAATTTTATCCTTCATAAATAATAAAGAACTTCAAGTTTTTGTCTCTTTTCATCTGGTTTAATTTACTTACAATAATATCATCAGGTATCATTTATGTTTCTGCAAATAAGTAGATGTCATATTTTAGGGCTGGAAGATATTTTACAATATATATGTACCATATTTCAAAAAATCATTAGTTTATCAACTGACATATTAGTTGAATCAATACTTGGAATATAATAAAATTTTTATTTTGAATTCTAAAATAAACATGAACATAAATATGTATATATTGATATAATTAATTCATGTTCTTAGAATGCATATTTAGAAGTGAGGTTGGATAAGAATAATTTTCTGTTTCTGAGTTACCATCAAAGAAATTTCCACAAAGTTATTCTAATTTATATGTTTATAATACTATTTAAGAGTCATAATTTGATTTTCCAACATTTAAAAATACCAGCTATTTTATAGAATGGGCTCTATTTATGTAGTAGAATGGGCTTAAAATTTCTCAAAAGAAAAATGGTCCATTTTAAATGATCTTTCATTTAAAATGCTAACTAGTTTTAATTTTACATATGTTTTGTGATGAATTATACTTGGTAATAGCTAGGATTAACAACTTATTTTTTTAGAATCTACTGCAAGTATTTCTAAAAAATAAGTCCAAAAACTTACTGTATAATGCATAATACATTTCACCAATTTATTTTTATGCATTTTGAACCACTATTATGTAATCTACATAACTTGCAGTACACTTTAGAAATTTTGAAGATAAAATTTTATAACATATTAAGTTTATCTCTTGAATTATTTCCTTTTCTGAAATGTGTTTGAGTTTTCCATGCTTGGATTCTTTCAGGGACAATTAAAAGTTTATTCTTGCATTTGTATGTTTTTATGCCTAATGCCTCCCATTTCATATTTTGGTTGTATTTCCATTAAAATATTTAGAACTTTAAATACTACTTGTCACCCAGCTAAAATACCTGTATGCCTTCCAAGGCTGATCATGAGAATTCAATCACTTAATGTTTCTGTGTAATATTTGGCACGTCTTATATAATAGCTGCACTAGGAATGGTGGGGCACACTGGGGAATGTCAAGGTAAGCCTTTTGAAGACCCATAGGGAATGGTGAGTGAAGCATCACTGATTTCTAGGACTCCTGGAAAGGTCTTGATCCACTGCACACAGTGTTGATCTACTAGGGCCTCCTAGCACACTACTGAAGTCTCAAAATGTATCTGAATCTAAGAAGATGACTGAATCCTCTTTCTTTATAGAAGTATCCTAAGGTGACCTTGCTCCCCACCTCATCTCCCACATTTCATTACAGATGCACCAACCTGACTGATTGTTCCTAGTGATTGAGGCTAGCATGGGATGTTCTGACTGGCCTTTACATCATTTAAAGGATGTTATACTGGATAATAAATTGAGATCTGCATTTTTGAGTCTCGTTTCCAGTGTTTGATTCCTGGGATTGTGCACGGGTTCCATCACCACTCACCTCCTTCCCCCACCACCTGGTTCCTGGTCCCCACAGCAAAAAACTTTAATCCCAGCACTAGGAAAACAAAGAAAGACCTATGTGTGGACCTATGTGTGTTCAAGGCCAACCTGGTCTACATAGATTGTTCCAAGAAAGCCAGGACAACATAGAAAAATTCGGTCTCTAAAAAGGGGCAGTTTTTGTCTATACCCAGATTAAAATTCTAAACAGAAAATAATTTCTGAATATTTTCATTACTTCTTTTGTGTTCTAAATTTTTATTATATATATTATAGTCTCGATTATAGGAATTGTCTGAAGCTTTCTTAAGGACTTATAAATAAGTGTCATGTAGAATCAACTTTTATAATTGGAATCATCATTCTCTTATCTATTGTTCATGCCTCTTCTGGGCTATCTATACTTATGCCCAGCCTTCAGACACTGTGTAGTTTTCATTCAGTCTCAACAGGGGCCATTTTTTTATTCCCAGGAAACCTTGCCATTTCAGTAGGAAAATGCCTTCTTTCCAGGCAAAGCTATCCATAAATCATGCCTGTTATTTCTCTATTATCCCACCTTGCATTAAAGACATTTTAGCAATACAATGTTCTCTACAGCAAAATTATTAGATACTATACCGTTATTAAAACTATCTTTAATACATTACTTAGTCTCTACTAAAATTATATAAATTTTACTTGGATTAACTGAAGGTCCCATCTATGTTCTATCAATTAAACTTCTAGGAAATGAACTAATCATTTTTGCTCTGCCTAACAGTTCATCCTTGTCTCACATGCTTCACAGAACATTACTATGGATTGTATACTGATGAATAAATTTTTTGTGATTGCATTCCCAAATGTATTTCTTTAGGTTTATTTTAAACATGCTAAAGGAAATTAGGTTGAAATAAAGGAGGAAGGATAAAATTACATTATTTCTACACTCTTTCTCTGATTAAACACTGTCTTTCTCTTAATTATGGTTACTACTGTAATAAAACACCATAATCTGTTCTGTGAGTTAGGGTAAGTTGTATATTTCTTCTCAATGTAAGACTCTGTCCATCAGAGTATCAAAGCATATGCTGAGACTCATAGGCAAACTTTGGGCAGAGTGCAGGGAACCTTTTGGAAGAAGGGAGAGATAAACCTGGAGGAGACAGAAGCTTCACAAGGAGACAAACAGAGCCAAAAAAAAAAAAACTTGGCAGTGGTGGCCCTGCAGAGACTGATACCCCAATCAAGGACCATGCATGGAAAGGACATGCCCAGAGGTAGCACATAAACTCAGACTCAAGGTGGGTTCTCTAGCAAGGGGAAGAGAAGTTGTCTCTGGCATGAACTCAATGGCAGGCTCTCTGATCACCTCCAACTGGGGGATGAAGCCTTGCCAGGCCAGAGAGGAAAACAATGCAGCCAGTCTTGATGAAATAGGCTAGGGTAAGATAGAAGGTGAGGAGAACTAACCTTTCAGTGGACTAGAGAAGCAGAATAAGGCAAGAAGTAAGAGGGTGGGTAGGACAGGAAGGAAATGTGGGAGGGGGCTACAGCTGTGATTCAAAGTGAATAAATTTTAATAAATAAATCAATTTATTTATCAATTAAAAAGTTTACTTCCATTAATACTTTATACCTGAAATATTTACTTAGTGGCAAGGTGATGGCTCCTCATATAGAGATGAAACTAATAGTATTGGGTAAAAATTCATATTAAAATATTGAAGTAGTATATATTCAAAACAAGTTCCAATTAAAAATTCTAGTTATATCTACTTCATTGAGCCAAATTCCAGAAACAGGCACCAATACATACAAATACTGTAGTCTGTATTAAGTAATTATGTCTGATCATAGTTAGGAATCATTGGCATGAACTATTGATGAAATATACAATTGCTAATATATTTTGTGGATATTTAAGTAACTTTGTTCTACCATTATTGAAATTATATTTTTCTTTTTACTTATTTATTTCTGATAATTTATTCACCTTGTATCCTGGCTGGAGCCCCCTCCATGTACTCACAGCCTCAACCACCATCCCTTTTCTCCCCCTTGCCCTCCCCTAGTCCATTGATAAGGAAGGACCTCCTCCACATATATCTGAACCTAGCTTACCAAGTCTCATCAAGGCTGGTTGCGTCACCTTCCTCTGTGACCTGGCAAGGCTATATACCCAGGGAGAGCTCATCAAAGAGCTCAACACTGAGTTAATGTCAGAGACATCCCCTGCCCCCTTACTACATAATCCTCTTCAAAACTGATCTGGGGATCTAGATCCTCACCAAGCATGGTATTGAAATTATTTTTATCCCGATGGTACATATATGTTTTCCATGTGAATTGGCTAAACAGTAATGTAAGTAATAGTCTCAGTTATAAACTTTATTGATCTTGTATAAAATGATAATATCTTCATGATTCTAATATCCAGTTTGTTTTGAATGGTTTCAGGAATTTTTCTTTCAGAACTAATTTGGTCATTATATAATGGGGCAGATTATTAAGAAAGATGCCAAAACCATACAATGGAAAAATGATAGCATCTTCAACAAATGGTGCTGGTCTAACTGGATATCTACATGTAGAGAAATGAAAATAGATCCATACTTATCACCCTGCACAAAACTAAAGTCCAAGTGGATCAAAGACCTCAACATAAAAGCAGACACATTAAATCGGTGAAAAAGAAAAAGTGGGAAAGACCCTAGAACTCACTGATACAGGAGACAACTTCCTGCACAGAGCACAATCAGCACGGGCTCTAAGAGCAACAATCAATAAATGGGACCTCATGAAACTGAAAAGCTTCTGTAAAGCAAAGGACACCATCATCAAAACAGAACGACTGCCTACAGATTGGGAAAGAATCTTCACCAAACCTCTATCTGACAGAGGGCTAATATCCAGTATATATAAAGAACTAAAGAAGCTGAAAAGCAGCAAACCAAATAATCCAGTTAAAAATGGGGAACAGAGCTAAACAGAGAATTCTCTGTAGAGGAATATCGAATGCCAGCGAAACACTTAAAGAAATGATCAACGTCATTAGCCATTGGGGAAATGCAAATCAAAACGACACTGGGATTTCACCTTACACCCATCAGAATGGCCAAGATGAAAAACTCAAGTGACAACACATGCTGAAGAGGTTGTGGATGAAGGGGAACCCTCCTCCACTGCTGGTGGGAATGTAAACTTGTACAACCACTCTGGAAATCAATCTGGTGCTTTCTCAGACAACTAGGAATAGCGCTTCCTCAAGATCCAGCCATACCACTCCTAGGCATGTATCCAAAAGAGGCTCAAGTACACAGTAAAGACATTTGCTCAATCATGTTTGCAGCAGCTTTATTTGTAAAAGTGAGAAGCTGGAAACAACTCAGATGCCCCTCAACTGAAGAATGGATGCAGAAATTGTGGTCCATCTACACAATGGAATATTACTCAGCAATGAAATACTACTATTTATTAATTTGCCCTTAAAGTTATATCTGAAATAGGCTTTGGCTGCTTAAATAATAATAAAAATTAAAACAATAAAAATTAGAATTTAAATACTCTGTGGAAATGAAATCAACGTGTTCCTCTCCAAGATGATTTTTTATAATGGTGTTTACACATAACATTTTAATAAGGAAACATATATTTGCTATAGTTTGTTTTTGTTATTATTAAAAGACAAAAAAAATTCAAAAGTGACTTTTATGTGCTCTTGAACAATTAGAGGACGTTAGACCAGTCTTTGAGCTATAGCTTTCCTATCTAGCCCAGAATCACTTTGAATTCAGCAACCCTAGTTCTGGTTTACAGTTCTTCAGTACCACATTTGGCTGAATATAACAAAAGTATGCAAAACATAAAAAGTGTAAAGCAGTAAGGTGGTTAAACGGGGCTTCCTGGGATCAATGAAAGCTAGATGTGTGTTGACATGTCATATTTAACCCCATTAACAGGAAGAACATATCTGTGTGTGAAATGTATGCTATATTCATATATACATATATGCTAAGTAAAAATAAAATGTAGTATTTAAATAAGTAAAATTATGATAAAAACTGAGTTTCATTCTTTTTATATCTGTACCTGAAGTTAATTTTTATTATAGAATATGTGTATGTGATTTTTTTCATATAACTCATATTATTTTGATTAGTCCAATTATAATCCATGTAATTCTCATCTTATATATTTGTAAAAAATACAAATAAAAGTATCCTGTTATAAATAAAAATACAGTTCTTAATTTCATACATAGTAATATTATTTCAGGTTTTCAAATATCTTTGCATCTAAAAAAATGTCCATAGCTTTCTGTACTTACGAAAAAATGTTTGAAAACATAAGAACAAAAGATTTCTATGGATTTAGTGAAAAAAGTTTTGGTAAGTGTTTTCTCTTAAAGTAGTGAATATTTTTCATTATAGAACTGCTTGATATTTTTTTATTAGGTATGCAGGAGTATGCCACCATGCAGAGACATCTGAAAATATTTTATAATTACAATAATAAAAAAGCTAACTGCAAAATAAAATGTTTAAGTTAAGCATATCAATTTTCCTAAAGAAGTTACAGATAAAAATTTCATACCTTAGTGTTCTGTTTTAATTTTTATTTGTTGCAGAAACTAATAAGCTATAAAATATCAAGATAAAGCTGATATATTGACTGTAAAATAGTTATTTTCAAGAATAGATATAAACAGAAGGAAATAGACTATGTAATGAAAGAAATAAGTCATAAATACAAAGAGAATTGACAAAGATGTAATAAACTGATTATGTCCAAAGAAATGGTTTGATTGTAAAACTAAATGGACAGTTTTTCACAATTTGTAATTTTAATTTTAACCATATTAGCAAAAGAGAATTATCTTGATTTAGCAAAAAGGAACACAGGAACAAATTGAAAGTAGTTCAACAATGCAGTTTATTATTGCAAAACAGGTAAGACATGACCCAGCACTAGGCAAGCAGGTCCAAATGGGACAGAACAAAGTTCACTAATTTTTAAATTTCTTTCTTCACAATTTTTTCATTAAATACCCTTGTTGAAGCCCACTCCCTCAACTTC
Organism: Psammomys obesus; assembly: GCF_907164565.1. Classification (NCBI taxonomy): domain Eukaryota; kingdom Metazoa; phylum Chordata; class Mammalia; order Rodentia; family Muridae; genus Psammomys; species Psammomys obesus. The sequence goes on from NW_026596402.1 coordinate 1,432,537, forward strand.
CCCCTCGCCCACCCTCCATATAACTCTTTTTTAATATATTACAATTTATTCACTTTGTATCCCAACTGCAACCTCCTCCCTCTTCTCCTGTGCCATTTCTCTAGTCCTCTGATAGGGAATGACTTCCTCCCAATCTATCTAACCCTAGTCTATCAGGTCTCATCAGTGCTGGCTGCATCATCTTCCTCTGTGCCTGGAAAGGATGCATATCCATCTGGGAAGGTGATCAAAGAGCCAGCCCCTGAGTTCATGTCAGAGACAGCCCCTATACCCCTTACTAGAGAACCCACTTGGAAACTTAATAGTCTATGGGCATTATTTTAATGCAGTTGTTGAGTGTATTTGTTCCCCATTGACTGGAGTCCCACAAATAGTCTTTCAAGTTTGTCTAGTTTTTGAAGGAGATAAAGACTGTGAAGATAAGGTTAGCAGTGACAAGCTATAAAGTTCAGGGGAAAAAGTAATGATGTATGGGGTAAATAAAAATGTTTTACCAAGCTAGAGATACTTTAAAATTTTTTTATAAAGGTTAAAAGGAAAAGGAAAATTTGCAGCTGCAGCAAATGCTGTTACATATAACACTAAAAAAAAAGGAAAATATTGAAATTTGAATCAACCGTATTTTATTTTTCTCCTCTACTTTAAACAATTATAAGCATACATAGACTACAGCTAGAAAACACAGAGTATAAAAGAGAATACAGAACTCAATTAGAAAACACTACTAATGATCTCAGTTTTTCATTCCAGTATGAAATATTTACCCCAGAATTTAGGAGTTCATACAAGGTATATTCATTTTAATTAATTTATTGATTTATTAATTTTTTGTTAATTTATTAAAATTTACATCTATAGCCCCCTCCCATGTCCTCTCCCAATAACACCTTCCCTCCCTAACCTACACCCAGTTCACTAATAAGGGAGGTCATCCTCCAATTTCATCTCATCCTAGTCTATCAGGTCTCATCAGGACAGGTTGCATTGTCTGCCTCTGTGGCCTGGTAAGGCTGCTCACCCATCAGGGGGAGGTGATCAAAGATCAGGACATTGATTTCATGTCAGAGACAGTCCCTGTTCCCATTAGAAGGGAACTCATTTGGATACTGAGCTGCCATGTGCTACATCTGTGCAGGAGATCTAGGTAATCACCATGAATGAACCTTGATTAGAGTATCAGTCTCAGGAAAGACTCCTGTGCACAGTTCTTATATTTCCTTGTGGAGCTTCAGTCCCCTGCAGTCCTTTCTATCTCTTCCTTCTTTCATAAGAGTCTGTGCACTCTGCTCAAAGTTTGGCTATTAGTCTCAGCCTCTGTTTTGATACCAGAAAGGGTACAGTCTTTTAGAAGCCCTGAGTGGTAGGCTCCTGTCCGGTTCCCTGATTTCTCTGTCTTGAAATGCCCATCTCATTTGTCTTTCTGAGTGAGGATTGATCATCTTACCCAGGGTCCTCCTTCTTGATTAGCTTCTTTAAGTGTACAGATTTTCGTATGATTATATTATATGTCTAATATCCACTTATAAATGAGGATATAACATGTGTGTCTTTTTGCTTCTGGGATACCTCACCTGGAAACAACCCAGATGTCTCTCAAAGGAGGAATGGATACTGAAATTATGGTACATTTACACAATATAATAATATTCACCAATTAAAAATAAAGAAATCATGAAATTTGCAGGCAAATGGTGAGAACTAGCAAAGATCATCCTGAGGGAGGTATCCCAGAAGCAGAAAGACACACACTGTATATACTCACTTATAAGTGGGATAGTAGACATATAATATAGGATAAATATACAAAAATATGCATACTTTAAGAATATAATCAAGAAGGAGGACCCTGGATAAGATGATCAGTCCTCACTCCGAAAGACAAATGAGATGGACAATGGAAGAGGGTGAGAACAGGAAAAAGGACAGGAGTACCACAGAGAGCCTATGAAAGAAGTCTACCCAGTAGTGTACCAAAGCAGGTGCTGAGATTCATTACTAAATTTTGGGAAGATTGCAGCTAAATTTAAGAAAGAGTGGGGAGATATTAGGACCTGAAGAGGACAGGAGCTCTACAAACAGAGGAACAGAACCAAAATATCTAGGAACAGGGGTCTTTTCTGAGAATGATATTCCAACCAAGAACCATTCATGGATAGAACCTAGAACCCCTGCTCAGATGTAACCCATGGCAGCTCAATATCAAACTGGATCCTGTAGTGGGGGAACAGAAACTGTCTCTGACATGAACTCAGTGGCTGGCTCTTTGACCATCGCCCCCGGAGGGGTGAGCAACATTGCCAGTCCACAAAGGAGGACAATGCAGCCAGTCCTTGTGAGACCTGAAAAGCTAGGGTCAGATAGAAGAGGAGGAAGACCTCCTCTTTTCAGTAGACTTGGAGAGGGGAGTAGATGAGGGAGGGAGTGTGAGATTGGGAGGGAATGATGAAGGGGGCTACAGCTGAGATACAAATTGAATAAACTGTAATTAATATAAAAAACAACAATTTAAATAAATAAAAGAAACCCAAACAGCTCCTTGTATACTATTCAGACTAGAATTTAATCTTAATGAAGCTATAATAAAATCATTATTCTTCAGAATTGCCAAAACTTTTTATGCTAAATAAAAATAAAGTTTAAAAATTAGCAAAAAAATGAAAAAAAGAAAAAAAGAATTGTGTTGGAAATTTGATGGGAATTGCATTGAATCTGTAGATTACTTTTGTTAAAATGACCATTTTTACTTTGTTAATCCTACCAATCCATGAGCATGGAAAATCTTTCCATCTTCTGATATCTTCTTCTTCAATTTCTTCAAAGACTGGAAGATTTTATCATACAAGTCTTTCACTTCCTTGGTCAGAGTCCATCAAGGTACTTTATTTTTTTAGTGGCTTTTCTGAAGGTTGTTTTTTTCCTAATTTCTTTCTCAGCCCATTTTTCTTTTGTTTTTAGGAGGGCTTCTGATTTGCTTTTTACTTAATTTTGTATCCAGCCACTTTGCTGAAATTTTGTTTGTTTGTTTGTTTTTTGTGTTTTTTACCAGCTGTAGGTGTTCCCTGGTAGAATTTTGGGGGTCATTCATGTGCATCATCATACCATCTGCAAATAGTTATACTTTGACTTCTTCCTTTCCAATTTGTATTCCTTTGATATGTTTTACTTGTCTTATTGCTCAACCTAGGACTTCAAGAAGAGATATGGGGAGAGTTGAGAGACTTGCCTTGTCCCTGATATCAGTGGATTTGTTTTAAATTTCTCTACATTTAGTTTGATGATGGCTAGAGGCTTGCTTTATCTTGTCTTCACTATGTTTAGGCATGTGTCTTGTATCCCTAATATCTCCAGGACTTCAAACATAAACAAATGTTGCATTTTATCAAATGTCATTTTAACCTCTAAGGAGATCATCATGCTGTTTTTTTGTTTGTTTGTTTGTTTTTTGTTTTTGTTGTTGTTGTTCATTTATGTGATGAAATACCTTGATGGATTTCCATATTGATCCACCCCTGCATATCTGGGATGAACCCAACTTGGTGATAGTGGAGGAGATTTTGGCATATTTTTGGATTTAGTTTGCAAGTATTTTAATGAGTATTTTTGCATCAATGTTCATAAGAAAGATTGGCATGAAAATCTCTTTGTTGGGTCTTTGTGTGGTTTAGGTGTAAAGGTGACTGTGGCTTCATAGAATGAGTTTGTTAATGTTACTTCTGTTTCTATTTTGTAGAATACTTTCAAGAAAATGGGAATTAGCTCTTCTTGAAGAACTGGTAGAATTCTGTGCAGAAACCATCAGGCCCTGAGCTTTTTTTGCAAGAAAGAATTTTGATGACTACTTTTTTTATTTTTATTTTTTATTTTATTTTTCTTTTAGGTTACATTTTGTTAATTCGGTGTCCCAGCTGTATCCCGCTCCCTCATTCCCTTCCCAACCCCACATTCTCTCCCTGATCTCTTCCCTGCCCCTTTCCACATCAACTGATAGGGCAGGACCTCCTCCCTTTTCATTTGACCCTGTTTTATCAGGTATCTTCAGGGCTGGCTGCAAAGTCCTCCTCTGTGGCCTAACAGGACTGCTCCTCCCCTTGTGGGGGGGAGGTCAAAGAACCTGCCCTTGAGATCCTGTTAGAAATAGTCCTTTTTCCCCTTACTTTGGAAAACTACTTGGTTACTGAGCTACCAAGGGCCACATCCGAGCAGAAGTTCTAGGTTATATGGTTATATCCAATGGTCCTTGGTTGAGTGTCAGTCTCAGAAAAGACCCTGTGCCTGGATATATTTGGTCCTTGTAGACCTCCTATCCTTTCCATATCATACCCTTCTTTTACATGATTCCCTGCACTCTGCCGAGGGTTTGGTTATGAGTCTTAGTGTCTGCTTTGAAACACTGCTAGTTAAAGTCTTTGAGATGCCTTTTGCAGTAGACTCCTGTCATACATTCAATGTACATCCCATTTGTCTTTCTAAATGAGGATTGATCATCTTCTCCCTTGTCCACTTTCTTGATTATCTTCTTTAGGTGTGTAGATTTCATTATGTTTATCATATCTTGTAGGTCTATATAAGCAAGTATATATCATGTTTGTCTTTCTCCTTCTGGGATACTTCACTCGGAATGATCTTTTCTAGATCCCACCATTTGCCTTCAAATTTCATGATTTCCTCCTTTTTAATTCCTGAGTAGTATTCCATTGTGTAAAAATACCACAATTTCTGTATCCATTCCTCTGTTGATGGACAACTGGGTTGCTTCCAATTTCTGGCTATTACAAATAAAGTTGCTACAAACATGGTTGAACAAATGTCCTTGTTGTGTACTTGAGCAAATTTTGGGTATATACGTAGGAGTGGTATAGCGGGGTCTTGAGGTAGCGCTTGTACTGATTGTCTGAGAAAGTGCCAGATTGACTTCCAAAATGGTTGTACCAGTTTACATTCACATCAGCAATGGAGTAGGGTTCCTCTTTCACCACAATCTCTCCAGCATGTGTTGTCCCTTGAGTTTTTGATCTTGGCCATTTTGACGGATGCAAGGTGAAATCTCAGGGTCGTTTTGATTTGAAATTCTCTGATGGCTAATGAGGTTGAGCATTTCTTTAAGTGTTTCTCTGCCATTCGATGTTCCTCTTTTGAGAATTCTCTGTTTAGCTCTGTTCCCCATTTTTTAATTGGAATACTTGGTTTGTTGCTTTTCTGCTTTTTTAGTTCTTTATATATACTGGATATTAGCTCTCTGTCAGATAAAGGGTTGGTGAAAATTCTTTCCCAATCTCTGTAGCAGGTTCCGAGGTTGTTTCCTATTTTCTTTTTCTTCTGATGTCCATCCTCTTTGCCTTTCAGGATGGGGATTGAACATTTTAGTTAGGGTCCTCTCTTTTGCTTAGTTTGTTTAGATGTACAGATTTTAGTGGGTTTATTCTATGTTGTATGTTTATATGAGTGAGTATATAAAATGCGTGTCTTTTTGCTTCTGGGACAACTCACTCAGGATGATCCTTTCCAGATCCCACCATTTACCTGCAAATTTCATGATTTCCTTATATTTCATTGCTGAGTAATACTCCATTGTATAGATGTACCACAGTTTCTGCATCCATTCTTCAGTTGAGGGGCATCTTTAGTTCTTTATATATATTGGATATGAGTCCTCTGTCAGATAAAGGGTTGGTGATGATTCTTTCTCAATCTGTAGGCAGTCGCTTTGTTTTGATGACGGTGTTCTTTGCTTTACAGAAGCTTTTCAATTTCATGAGGTCCCATTTATTGATTGTTGCTCTTAGAGCCTGTGCTGTTGGTGTTCTGCTCAGGAAGTTGTCTCCTGTACCAATGAGTTCTAGGGTATTCCCCACGTTTTATTCTAGCCGATTTAATGTGTCTGGTTTTATGTTGAGGTCTTTGATCCACTTGGACTTCAGTTTTGTGCAGGGTGATAAGTATGGATCTATTTTCATTTTTCTACATGTAGACATAAAGTTGGACCAGCACCATTTGTTGAAGAGGCTATCTTTTTTCCATTGTATGGTTTTGGCATCTTTGTCAAAAATCAGGTGTCCGTAAGTGTGTGGGTTGATTTCTGGGTCTTCTGTTTGATTCCATTGATCCACCATTCTGTTTCTATGCCAGTACCATGCAGTTTTTATAACTGTTGCTCTATAGTACAGCCTGAGATCAGGGATGGAGATACCTCCAGAAGATCTTTTATTGTAGAGGATTGTTTTAGTAATTCTCGGTTTCTTGTTATTCCATACGAAGTTGAGAATTTTTCTTTCTAGGTATGTAAAGAATTGTGTTGGCAATTTGATGGGAATTGCATGAAATCTGTAGATTGCTTTTGGTAAGATGGCCATTTTTACTATGTTAATCCTGCCAAGCCATGAGCATGGGAGATCTTTCCATCTTCTCATATCTTCCTCTAATTCTTTCTTCAGAGACTTGAAATTTTTTTCATACAAGTCTTTGACTTGCTTGGTTAGGGTTACACCAAGGTACTTTATGTCATTTGTGGCTATTGTGAATGGTGTTGTTTCTCTAATTTCTTTCTCAGCCCTTTTTTCTTTTGTATACAGGAGTGCTACTAATTTTTTTGAGTTAATTTTGTATCCGGCCACTTTGCTGAAGGTGTTTATCTGCTGTAGGAGTTCCCTGGTAGAGTTTTTGGGGTCACTCATATATACTATCATATCATCTGCAAATAGTGATAATTTGACTTCTTCCTTTCCCATCTGTATCCCCTTGATCTCCTTCGACTGTCTTATTGCTCTAGCAAGGACTTTCAGCACTATGTTGAAGAGATATGGAGAGAGTGGGCAGCCTTGTCTTGTCCCTGATTTCAGTGGGATTGCTTTAAGTTTCTCTCTGTTCAGTTTGATGTTGGCTATAGGCTTGCTCTAAATCGCCTTTACTATGTTTAGATATGTGCCTTGTATCCCTGATCTCTCCAGTACTTTAAACATGAATGGATGTTGGATTTTGTCAAATGCTTTTTCAGCATCTAGGGAGATTATCATGTGGGTTTTTTTCTTTCAGTTTGTTAATATGGTGGATCACATTGATGGATTTCCATATATTGAACCACCACTGCATACCTGGGATGAAGCCTACTTGGTCATAGTGGATAATATCTTTGATGTGTTCTTGGATCTGGTTTGCAAGTATTTTGTTAAGTATTTTTGCATCAGTGTTCATAAGGGAGATTGGCCTGAAATTCTCTTTCTTTGTTGAGTCTTTGTGAGGTTTAGGTACCAAGGTGATTGTGGCTTCATAGAATGAGTTTGGTAATGCTTCTTCTGTTTATATTTTGTGGAATAGTTTGAAGAGAATTGCAGTTAGCTCTTCTTTGAAGGTCTGGTAGAATTCTGCGCTGAAGCCGTCTGGTCCTGGGCTTTTTTTGGATGGGAGAATTTTGATGACTGCTTCTATTTCTTTGGGGGATATAGGACTATTTAATTGATTTACCTGGTCCTGATTCAGCTTTGGTGAGTCAAATCGATCAAGAAAATTTTCCATATCATTTAGATTTTCAAATTTTGTTGAGTATAGACATTTGAAGTAAGTCCTAATTATTGTTTGGATTTCCTCAGTGTCTGTAATTATGTCCCCCTTTTCATTTCTGATTTTGTTGATTTAGGTGGTGTCTCTCTGCCTTTTAGTTAGCTTGGCTAAGGGTTTGTCGATCTTGTTGATTTTCTCAAAGAACCAGCTCTTGGTTTCATTGATTCTTTGAATTGTTTTATTTGTTTCTAATTGATTGATTTCAGCCCTGAGTTTGATTATTTCCAGCCGTCTACTCCTTTTTGGTGTGTCTGCTTCTTCTTTTTCTAGGGTTTTTAAGTGAGCCATTAAGTTGCTTCAATGAGCTGTCTCAAATTTCTTCTTGAAGGCACTTAGTGCTATGAACTTTCCTTTTAGCACTGCTTTCATTGTGTCCCACAAGATAGGTTATGTTGTGTCTTCATTTTCATTGAGTTCTAGAAAGGCTTTAATTTCTTTCTTTATTTCTTCCCTGACCCAGCTGTCATTTAGTAACAAGTTGTTCAGCTTCCATGTGTGTGTAGGCTTTTTGCTATTTCTGTTGTTGTTGAAGTCCAGCTTTATTCCATGTTGATCAGACAGGATACAAGGGATTATTTCAGTCTTCTTGTATCTGTTGAGGCTTGCTTTGTGACCAACTATATGGTCTATTTTGGAGAAGGTTCCATGAGGTGCTGAGAAGAAGGTAAATTTTTTTGTGTTAGGGTGTAAAGTTCTGCAAATGTCTGTGAGGTCCATTTGATTCATGTCCTCTGTCACAGATATTGTTTCTTTGTTTAATTTCTGTTTTGTTGACCTGTCCTTTGTTGAGAGTGGGGTGTTGAAGTCTCCCACTATTAATGTGTGGGGATCTATATGTGGTTTAAATTTTATCAATGTTTCTTTTACAAATGTGGGTGCTCTTGTATTTGGGGCATAGATGTTCAGGATGGTGATGTCTTCCTGGTGGAATTTTCCCTTGATGAGTATGAAGTGTCCTTCCTCATCTCTTTTTATTAATTTTGGTTGAAAGTCTATTTTATCAGATATTAGAATGGCTACTCCTGCTTGTTTCTTGGGTCCATTTGCTTGGAAAGTCGTCTTCCAACCTTTTACCCTCAGGTTATGTCTATCTTTGTGTCTTAGGTGTGTTTCTTGTATGCAACAGATTGCTGGGTTTTGTTTATGTATCCATTCTGTTAATCTGTGTCTTTTTACTGGAGAGTTGAGTCCATTGATGTTGAGAGACATTAATGACCAGTGGATGTTAGATCCTTTGATTTTGATGTTGGCTATGTTCATAAGGTTTTGTGCTTGGTTGCTTTTTGTTTTGCTGTAGTAAGGTTAATTATTTCCTGTGTTTTCTTGACAGAAGCTAATTTTCTTGGGTTGTATTTTCCCTTCCAGTGTCTTCTGTAATGCTGGATTTGTGTGTAGGTATTGTTGAAATTTGTTTTTGACATTGAATATCTTGTTTTCTCCGTCTATGAGGACTGAGAGTTTTGCTGGGTATAGTAGCCTGGGTTGACATTTGTGTTCTCTTAGGGTCTGTATGATATCTTTCCAGGCCCTTCTGGCTTTCATAGTTTCTGTTGAAAAGTCAGGTGTGATTCTAATGGGTTTGCCATTATATGTTACTTGGCCTTTTTCCCTTGCAGCTTTTAGTATTTTTTCTTTGTTCTGTATAGTTACTGTTTTGATTATTATGTGGCAGGAGGATTTTCTTTTCAGGTCAAATTTGTTGGGTGTTCTGTAGGCCTCATGTATCCTTATTGGCTTCTCCTTTAACTTGGGGAAATTTTCTTCAATGATTTTGTTGAAAATATTTTCTGGGCCTTGGAGAAGGGAGTCTTCTTTTTCCTCTATTCCTATTATTTGTAGATTTTGTCTTTTCATATTGTCTTGAATTTCTTGGATGGTCTGTGTCAGGAATTTTTTGGATTTAACATTTTCTTTGACAGATACATCGATTTCTTCCATTGTATCTTCTACACCTGAGATTCTTTCTTCCATTTCTTGTATTCTGTTGGTCATGCTTACCTCTGTAGTTCCTGTTTTCTTCCCTAAATTTTTCCTTTCCATTATTTCCTCCATTTGTGTTTTCTTTAATTTTTCTAGTTCTATCTTCAGGTCTTGAGTTGTTTTGTTTACTTCCTTCACCTGTCTGCTTGTATTTTCCTCTTTTTCTTTTAGTTCCTTCAACTCTGTCTCTTTGAATTCTTTCAGTGATTTAATTATTTCTTCTCTGAAGGCCACAAGCTGTTTGGCTGCATCTTCCCGTATTACTTCACGGATGGCCCTAATCTGCTTGTCTTTATCTTCCTCCATTTCATTGCGGATAGCCAGGATCTGTTTGGTTTTATCTTCCTCTAATTCTTTACGTATTTTACTTGTTTTCTCTATTATCCTCTTCATCAGCATAGATGTAAGGTCATCTTCTTGATTTTTTATTATGCTGCATTGTTCAGGGCCGTTCGCCTCTGGATGGCTGGGTTCTGGAGATGCCATATTGCTCTGTCTTTTGTTGGTTGAGCCTTTATGCTGACCTCTACCCATTGGGCTGATTTAGGTGTTGGTTGTTAGTTTCTGTGCTTCCTGGAGTCCTGAGGTAGGGAGTATCCCCTTGCCCGGAAGATTATTTTTCCTGAAGGAGTCCTTCTCTGCTTTTTGGTTATGGTCACTGTATGGCCATTGTTTCTCAGGAGTTGCCACTGCTCACCTCAGGTTTATAGCCCTGAGTAGTAGCTGTGGTCTATGTTAGGTAGGGGGGGAAGTCTCCTCTTTCCCATAGAATTTCTCAAGACAGCTTCCCCACTGCTGGGTTTCTTGTTATAAATTTAGTGTGCTGCTGCTCACTAAATTTCCATGTACAGTCCTCTTGAAGAAGCTGCTGATTCCCTAGCTGTGGGGTTTTCTCCCAACAGGGAAACTCAGTCTGTTATCCTGGGGTGCACAGTTCTGTCCGGGAAAGTGGGAGGTGCACTCAGCAAGTCTCTGGGCCAGAGGCTGATTGCTCTGCTCTGGACCTGGAGAATGTGCACCTAGGTTGAGTTGGCGCCTGGGGGCACTGTTCTGGTCTGGAGGCTGGGTGCCTCACTCTGGACCAGAAGCTGTGTGTCTCTGTCTGGGATGGCGGCTGCAGGCACTGCTCTGTTCCAGATGCTGTGGGTGCAGCCCTCTTGAAGCCCAGGGATTCCAACAATTTTGACAGTCTATCTAGGAATAACTGGTTGATCCTTGACACAGTATCTGAGGGCTGTTGTAATGGCTCTCTGGCTTCTGTAGGTCTGAGGATGCAGCTGTTTGTCCCAGTGCCCTAGGGGAACTCAATAATGGTGGCAGAGCACAGCGCTCCTGCCTACACTAGAGTCTGCGTGAGTCCAGGAAGTGTTTTGGTGCTGGGTGTCCTAAGCGTTAGAGCTGCTGACCACCTCCGCTGGGGGTTTCCTCCTGCCAGGGACACGAGTCTGGTGCCCTGTTGCCCTGGTGCCCACAGTTCTATCTGAGGTGGCGAATCAGGCACGCAGGCAGGCGCCTGTGTCCCGGCTCTGGTTCCGGACTGGCTCTTGGTGCACCCGCGGAACCCGAGTCTTTTCCAGGGGATGTCTGGGTAACCTGAGGTAGGTCCCAATTGTTTCCTGCTCCATGGGGTTATCTCTCGACTGGGAAATCCAGTCTATGGTGTTGTGGGCCCACAGTTCAGTCTGGGACCGTGACCAGATTTTGCTGGCGGGTAGCCCTGGGCTGGCGACCAAGCGCCTGGCAGAACCGGGATCTCTTCCACGGTGTAGCGGGGTGAGTTAAAGCTGATTGAATCCCCCACCGTGGGGTATCCTCTCATCTGTGAAACACAATCACTTGTGTTTTATGGCCGCGAGTTCTGATTGCTGGTCACTCTGCCAATCCTGCTGTGCTGCTCCTCAAAATGAGAGTCTTCCTGGCGCCACCATCTTGCCTCGCCTCTGATGGTGTCTTTTGCTTTACAAAAGCTTTTCAGTTTCATGATGTCCCATTTATTGATTGTTGCTCTTAGAGCCTGTGCTGTTGATGTTCTGTTCAGGAAGTTGTCTCCTGTGCCAATGAGTTTTAGGCTGTTCCCCACTTTTTTTCCAACTGATTTAGAATATATAGTGGGTCACAAAGCAAGCCTCAACAGATACAAAAGAATTGCAATAATCCCTTGTATACTATCTGACCACCATGGACTAAAGCTGGACATCAACAACAACAGAAACATCAAAAAGCCGACACGCACATGGAAACTGAACAACTTACTACTCAACGACAGCTGGGTTAAGGAAGAAATAAAGAAATTAAAGACTTCCTAGAATTCAATGAAAATGAAAGCACAACATACTCAAATTTATGGGACACATTGAAAGCAGTGCTCAGAGGAAAATTTATAGCACTAAGTGCCTGTAAGAAGAAATTCATAACATCACATACAAACAACTTAATGGCCCAACTGAAAACCTTAGAAAAAAAAAGAAGCAGATACACCCAAGCGGAGCAGACGGCTGGAAATAATCATACTCAGGGCTGAAATCAATTAATTAGAAACAAATAAAACTATTGATGACTACTTCTATTTACCTGAGGGATATAGGACTATTCAGTCTATTTACCTGATATTAATTTAGTTTTTTTAATTTTATTTTTTTCTTATTAGTTACATTTTATTAACTCTGTATCCCAGCCATGTCCCGATCCCTCATTCCCTCCCAGTCCCTCTCTTCCTCCCTCATCTCCACAGTGCCCCTTACCAAGTCCACTGATAGGGAGGACCTCCTCCCCATTCATCTGATCATGTTTTATCAGGTATCTTCAGGACTGGCTGCAAAGCTCTCCTCTGTGGCCTAACAGGACTGCTCCTCCCTTGGGGGCTGGGGAGGCCAAAGAACCAGTCATTGAGTTCCTGTTAGAAATAGTCCTTGTTCCCCTCACTATGGGAAACCAATTGGTTACTGAGCTACCACAGGCTACATCTGAGCAGGGGTTCTAGGTTACATCCATACATGGTCCTTGGTTGAATGTCAGTCTCAGAAAAGACCCTGTGCCCGGATATATTTGGTCCTTGTGGAGCTCCTATCCTTTCCTCATCAGACTAACTCCCCTTCATTTATGATTCCCTGTACTCTGCCAAAGGTTTGGTCATGAGTCTTTGCTTTGAAAACACTGCTAGTTAGAGTCTTTCAAATGCGCTCAATAGACTCCTGTCAATGTTCAATGTGCATCCCCTCTGTCTTTCAACACGAGGATTGATAATCTTACCCCATGTCTGCTCTCTTGATTATCTTTTTTAGGTGTATAGATTTCATTATGTTTATCATATCTTATAGGTCTATATAAGTGAGTATATACAGTGTTTGTCTTTCTCCTTCTGGGATATTTCACTCAGGATGATCTTTTTTAGATCCCACCATTTGCCTGCAAATTTCACGATTTCCTCCTTTTTGATTGCTGAGTAGTATTCCATTTTGTAAAAATACCACAATTTCTGTACCCATTCCTCCGTTGATGGACATCTGGGTTGTTTCCAGGTTCTGCCTATTACAAATAAAGCTGCTATAAACATGGTTGAGCAAATATCCCTTTTGTGTACTTGAGCAAACTTTGGGTATATACCTAGCAGTGGTGTAGCTAGGTCTTGAGGAAGCACTATTCCTAATTGTCTTAGAAAGCACCAGATAGATTTCCAGAGTGGTTGTAGCAGTTTACATTCCCACCAGCAGTGGAGGAGGGTTCCCCTTTCTCCACAAGCTCTCCAGCATGTGTTGTCCCTTGAATTTTTCATTTTGGCCATTCTGATGGGTGTAAGGTGATATCTCAGGGTGGTTTTGATTTGCATTTCTCTGTTGGCTAATGAGGATGAGCATTTCTTTAAGTGTTTCGGTAAATGGATTCTATAAAGAAAATTATCCATTTCATTTTGATTTTCAAATTTTGTAGAGTTCTGGCTTTTGGAGTAAGACCTAATGATTGTTTGTATTTCCTCAGTGACTGTTGTTATGTCCCCCTTTTAATTTCTGATTTTGCTGATTTAAATAGTGTCTTTCAACCTTTTAATTAGTTTGGCTAAGGGTTTATCTGTCTTGTCGATTTTCTCAAATAACCAGCTCTTGGTTTCATTGATTCTTTGCATTGTTTTATTTGTTTCTAATTTATTGATTTCACCTTGGATTTTGATTATTTCCAGTTCTTCACACTTTTTGGGTTTGTCTTCTTCTTGTTGTTGTTCTTTTTCTTTCTTTTTTGTTCTTCTTCTTGTTGTTCTTATTCTTGTTCTTGTTCTTCTTTCTCTTCTTTTCTAGAGCTTTCGGTGAGCCATTAAATTGCTTGAATGAGATGTTTCTAATTTTTCTTAAAGTCACTTAGTGCCATGAACTTTCTTTTTAGCACTGTTTTCATTGTGTACCATAAGTTTGGGTAAGTTGTGCCTTCATCATCATTGAATTCTAGGAAGACTTTAATTTCTATCTTTATTTATGCCCCTATCCAGCTGTCATTGAGTAGCGTGTTCCTCACTTCCTATATGAATGTAAGCTTTTTGCTATTTCTGTTGCTGTTGAGGTCCTCCTTTAAGGACACTATTATTTTCATAATTTCAGGTTTAAGATCATTTTCTTGTACTCAAATGTGCTAGTATCTCCAGGGCTTGCTGTGGTAAGATAGATGCTTTTGAGCAGTGATAATTGGTCCTTTGTTTCCTTGTGTGCTTAAGTTGACCAATAGCCATCAGAAGAAACACTTAAACACTTAAAGAAATGCTCATTGTTCTTCACCACCAGGTAAATGCAAAAAAAAAGACTCTGAGATTCAATCTTATACCCATCAGAATGGCTAAGATCAAATACTCAAGTGACAACACATGCTGTAGAGGATGTGGAGAAAAGAAAACCCTACTCCAATTCTGGTGGGCATATAAACTTGTTCAACTACTTTGGACATTGTTCTTGTGTTTTCTCAGAAAATTGGGAATATTGCTACCTCAAAATCCATATATACCACTCCTAGGCATATATCTGAATGTTCCTCAACCATACTGCAAGGACATTTGCTCAACTATGTTCATAGCATACTTTATTTGTAATAGCCAGAAGCTAGAAAAAAAAAATAGGTGCCCCTCACCCAAATAATGGGTACAAAAATCATGGTACATTTACACATTAGAATACTACTCAGTTATTATATACAAGAAAATCATGAAATTTGCAGGCATATGGACGGAACTGTGAATCATCCTAAGTGAAGTATCACAGAAGCCGAGAGATAGGCATAATATTTACTCACTGAGAAGTGGGCATTACATGTATTGTGTAAGATAAATATTAAAATACACAGGCCTAAAGAAGCTAAAGGTCAACAGGGATCCAGAGAAGATGCATATATATATATATATGTCATATATATATATATATATATATATATATATATGCATATATATATATGCATATATATATGCATATATATATATGCATATATATATATGTCTTCTAAAAGACCCCAACCAACAAGATAATGAAGTAGATGCAGAGAATCACAGCAGAACTCTGGACCAAGCACAAGGAGTCCTATGAAAGAATGATGATATAAAAGAACCCCAAGGGAACAGGAGACACACAAGGTGACCAACAATGAAAAAAAAAGGGCCCATGAGGGAGTGCGTAGACCTATGCATCAATGAATGACCATATGTAGAGATGACATAGATGTAGCCCATAGAGAGCTCAGTCTCCATGCGGCTTCAGACATTCTATGACATGAACTAGGTTACATGATCTTTGATTACTTCTCCCTCTTGTGGTGACCTAGAGAGCCTATAGAAGAGGATCTAGGTAAACCTGATGGGACCAGTTAGGCTAGGGTCTGACAGTAAGGGAGTATTTCTCTTATCACTGGACTAGGGAAGATGATTAGGGGAGGAAGATAGAGTGAGGGACAGGAAGGATACAATGAGGAATGGAGCTACAAATGGGATACAAGGTGAAAATATGTAAATAATAATAATAATAATAATAAATGATAATTGAATAAATAAATAATAAATGAATAAGACTTGGTTAAAACATTTGAATCAAAAAGAGCAGGCATATAAATTAAATAGCCCAATATCCCTGAAGAATAAAAAAGTCATCAAAAGTATCCTATTTAAAAAAAAAAAAAGCTCAGTTTCAGCACAGAATTCTACCACTTTTTCAAAGAGGAGATAATAGTTCACAACAAAAAATTAAAAGAAAACAATGAATCACAGTAACACCACCAACTCCACAATAAAGAGAACTAACATTCATTGGTCACTATTATCTACCAACATCAATGGACTCAACTCTCCAATAAAAACACACAGACTAACAGGATGGTTGCTGAAAGTGAATCCAACATTCTTCAGTATCCAAGAAACAAACTTCTGCAACAAAGATAAAAGCTACCACAGAGTAAAGGGTTGGAAAAAATGTTTTTCAACCAAATGGACTCAGAAAACAAGCTTGGGTAGCTATTCTAATATGTAGTAAAAGAGATTTAAACCAAAATGAATCAAAAAAGATGAAGAGGGGCACTTCATTCCCATCAAAGGAAAAATACACCAGGAGCACATCACAATTGAGAACATCTCTGGCCCAAATACAAGAGCACCCATATTTGTAAATGAAACATTATTAAAGCTGAAATCACAGATGGATTTCACCACCTTAATAGTAGGAGACTTCAACACTTCACTCTCGTCAAGGGACAGATCATCTAGACAGAAGGTAAATAGGGAAATAATGACACTTACAGAGGCCCTAAATCAAATGGACCTAATAGACATCTAAAGAAATGTTCACCCAAATTCAGAAGAGCATACCTTCTTTTCAGCATTTCATTGAAACTTCTCTAAAATAGATCATGTAGTTGGTCACAAAGCAAGCCTCAGAAGATACAAGAAGATTGAAATAATCACTAGGATCCTATCTAACCACCATGGATGAAAGCAGGACCTCAACAACAACATAAATACCAAAAAGCCTACACACACATGGAAATTGAAAAACTCACTATTCAATGACAGCTGTGTTAGGGAAGAAATAAAGAAATGAATTAAAGACTTTCTAGAATTCAATGAAAATGAAGGCACAACATACCTAAACTCATGGAACATAATGAAAGCAGTCCTAAGAGAAAAAATTCATAGAACTAAGTGCCTTCAAGAAGAAATTTGAAATATTTCATACAAGCAACTTAGTGGTTCACCTACCTGAAATCCCTAAGAAAAAAAGAAACAGACACACACAAGAGGAGTAGACTCAAGCTCAGGGCTGAAATCATTAAATTAGAAACAAATAAAACAATCCAAGAAATCAATGAAACAAAGAGTTGGTTCTTTGAGAAAATCAACAAGATAGACAAATACTTAGCTAAACTAACTGAAAGGCAGAAAGACACTATCCAAATTACCAAAGTCAGAAATGAAAAGGGGACATAACAACAGTCACTGAGGAAATCCAAACAATCATTAAGTCTTAAAACAAAGCTTCTATGCCACAAAATTTGAAAATCTAAGTGAAATAGACAATTTTCTTGAGAGATTCCATTTTACAAAATTAAATCTAGATCAGGTAAATAGATTGAATATTCCTATATCCCACAAGGAAATAGAGGCAGAAATCAAAAGTCTCCATTACAAAAAATAAATAAATAAATAAATAAATATATATATATATAAATATAAATATATATATATATATATACAGGGCCAGATAGTTTCAGGGAAAAATTTTATCAGACCTTCAAAGAAGAGTTAAATCCAATTGTCTTCAAAATATTCCACAAAATAGAATCAGAAGGATCAGAAGAAATATTACTGAACTCATTCTATGAGACCACAGTCTCCTTGATACATAAACCACATAAAGAACCAACAAAAAAATAAGAACTTCAGAAATATCTCTCTTATGAACATTGATTAAAAAATACACAACAAAATACTTGCCAACCAAATCCAAGAACATAAAAAATATCATCCACCTTGACTAAGTAGGCTTCATCCCAGGCATGCAGTGTGGTTCAATATACAGAAATCCACCATATAAACAAACAGAAGGAGAAAAACCACATGGTCATCCCCTTAAATGCCGAAAAAGCATTTGACAAAATCAAACACCCATTAGGTTTAAAGTCTTGTAGAGATCAGGTATACAAGTCACATACCTAAACATAGTAAAGACAATTAACAGAAATCCTATAACCTACATCAAACTAAACAGAGAGAAACTTAAATCAATCCCACTGAAATCAGGGGAAATGAATGGCTGCTCACTCTCTCCATATCTTTTCAACATAGTACTTGAAATCCTAGCTTTAACAATAAGACAAATAAAGGAGATCATGGGGATACAAATATAAAGAAACTAGTCAAAATATCACTGTTTGCAGATGACATGATTGTATAAATGTGCAATACTTACAATTCCAACAGAGAACTCCTTCACCTGATAAACAACATCAACAAAGTAGCTTGATACAATATTAACTTTAAAAAAAAAATCAGAAGCCCTCCTGTATACCAAAGACAAACTGGCCAAGAAAGAAATTAGGGAAACAACACCCTTCACAAATAACTACTAATAACATAAAGGACAATGGTATGACTCTAACCAAGCAAGTGAAAGACCTGTTTGAAAAAAAAATTCAAGTCACTGAACAAAGAAATTGAAGAACATATCAGAAGATGGGAAGATCTCCCATGCTCATGGATTGGTAGGTTAAACATAGAGAAAATGGCCATCATGCCAAAAGCAATCAACGGATTCATTGTGATCCCCATCAAAATACAAACACAATTCTTTACAGACCTTGAAAGAACAATTCTTAACTTCATATGGAAAAACAAAAAACTCAGAATTGCCAAAACTATCCTGTACAACAAGAATTATCAACATCCATGAACTCAAGATGTACTAAAGAGCAATATTAATAAAAACTGCATGGTTTTGACATAGAAACAGAATGGTGGATCAATGTAACGAAATAGAAGAACCAGAAATAAATCCACGCACCTATGGAGACTTGATTTTTGACAAAGAACCGAAAACATTACAATGGAAAAAGGATAGTATACACGATAAATAGTACTAGTCTATTTATATGTCTATGTGTAGAAAAACACAAACAGATCCATATTTAACACCCTGCATATAACTAAAGTTCAAGTAGAACAAAGACCTCAACATAAAACCAGACAGACTAAATTGGTTAGAATAAAAAGTGGGGACGAGCCTAGAATTCATTGGCACAGGAGAGAACTTCCTGAACAGAACACCAACAGCACAAGCTCTAAGATCAACAGTCAATATATGGGACCTCATGAAACTGAAAAAGTTTCTGTAAAGCAAAGGACACTGTTGTCAGAACAAAATGACAGCCTACAGAATGTGAAAGGATCTTCACCAACCCTATATCTGACAGAGGGCTAACATCCAGAATATATAAAGAACTAAAGAAGTTAAAAAAGCAACAAATCAAGTAATCCAATTAAAAAATGGGGTACAGAGCTAAACAGAATTCTTTGTAGAGGAATATAGAATAGCAGAGAAACACTTAAAGAAATGCTAATTGTCCTTATTCATCAGAGTGATAAAATCAAAATGACCCTGAAATTTTACTTTATACCCATCACAATGGCTAAGATCAAAACCTCAAATGACAATATATGCTGGAGTGGATGTGGAGAAAGGCAATTCCTCCTCCATAGGTGGTGGAAAAATAAACTTGTACAACCACTTCGGAATTCAATCTCATTCTTTCTCTGACAATTAGGAATAGTGCTTCCTTAAGATCCAGTTATACCATTCCTAGGGGTATATCCAAAATATGCTCAAGTACAAAACAAAAACATTTGTTCAACCATGTTCTTAGCACCTTTATTTTTAATATCCAGAGTCTAGAAACAACCCAGATGTCCCTCAATGGAAGAATGGATACAGAATTTGTGGTAAATTTAGAGAATGGAATACTCCACAACAATTGAAAACAAGGAGATCATGAAATTTGCAGGCAAATGGTAAGATCTAGGAAAGATCATTCTGAGTGAGATATCCCAGAAGCAGAAAAACACACTCTACATACTCACTTATAAGTTAATACTAGGCCTTTAATATAGGATAAACATACTATAATCTGTACAACTAAAGATGAGCAAGAAGGAGGACTCTGAATAAGATGATCAATCTTCACTCAGAAAGACAAATGGGATGGACATTGGAAGAAGTAGAAAATAGGAAACAGGACAGGAGCCTACCACAGAGGGCCTCAGAAAGACTCAACCCTGCAGTATATAACAGCAGATGCTGAGAATCATAACAAAATTTGTGGCAAAGTTCCGGGAATCTTATGAAAGAAGGGGGAGATAGTAAGACCTGGAAAGGACAGGAGATCCACAAGGGGAGCAACAGAATGAAAATATCTGGGTACAGTGGGTTTTTTTTTTTTAAATTCATACTCCAACCAAGGATCATTCGTGGATATATCCTAGAACCCTTGCACAGATGCAGCCCCTGGCAGCTCAGTATACAAGTGGGTTCCCTAGTAAGGGGAACAGGGACTGTCTCTGATATTACCTTAGTGGCTGGCTCTTTGACCACACCCCCTGAGCAGGGAGCAGCCTTGCCAGGACAGAGAGGAGAGTAATACATCCAGTCCAGATGAGACCATGTAAGCTAGGCTCAGATTGAAGGGAAGGAGGACCTCCCCTACCATTAGACTTGGAGAGGGACATGGGAGGAGATTATGGAGGGTGGGTGTGATTGGGAGAAAATTAGGGAGAGGGTACAGCTGGGATACAAAGTGAATAAACTGTAATTAATAGAAAAAAATAAAAGTTTAATTTAAAATAGGAGCTGATATCAATACTCTATAAATTATTCCACAAAAAGAAGAAACATTATCACATTACCAACCTCATTCAATGATGCCTCAGTCACCTTGATACCTAAAACACACAAAGACCGAATAGAAAAAGAGACTTTCAGACATATCTTTATTATGAATATTGATGCAAAAATACTCAATAATATACTTGCCAACTGAATCCAAGGACATATAAAAGATATCATCTACCATGACCAAGTAGGCTTCATCGAAGGGGGTGATTCAAAATATGGAAATCCATCAATGTAATCCACCATATAAACAAACTGAAGGAGAAAAAACACATGGTAATCTCCTTGATGCAGAAAAAAAAAAAAAAAAAAAAAACATTTGACAAAATCCAGCACTCTTTCATATGTAAAGTTTTGGATAAATCAGGGATAAAAGTCATATTCCTAAACATAGTAAAGACATTTTACAGCCAGCATTGAGCCAACATCAAACTAAATGGAGAGAAACTTTATTCAATCACACT
The DNA here is from genome assembly GCF_907164565.1 of Psammomys obesus. Taxonomy (NCBI): domain Eukaryota; kingdom Metazoa; phylum Chordata; class Mammalia; order Rodentia; family Muridae; genus Psammomys; species Psammomys obesus. Next base: position 1,453,430 of record NW_026596402.1, read on the forward strand.
GAAATTAGGGAGAAGGCATGGTTGCCCACTCTCTCCATGTATCTTCAAGTTAGTACTTGAAGTCCTAGCTTGAGCAATAAGACGACCAAAGAAGGTCAAGTGGCTACAAATTGAAAGTAAGTAAAAATATCACTGTACGATAAGATAGTATACATGAGTGCCTCCCTCCCCCCCAAAAAAATCTACCAGAGAACTCTTTCAGCTGATAAACACCTTCAGCAAAGTAAGTAGTTACAAAATTAACTCAAAAAATAAACCAGAAAGAAAGAGAGAGATAGAGAGAGAGAGAAAGAGAGAGAGAAAGAGAAAGCAGTACTTCTTTTGTATTCCAAAGACAAAAGGTAAAGAAATTAGGTTAACAACACCCTTCTCAGTAGTCACAAATAACATAAAGTACCTTGGTGCAGTTCTAACCACTCAAGTAAATACTTGAGTATGAAAAATCCTTCAAGTATCTGAAAAATGAGACTGAAGAAGATACCAGAAAATGGAAAGATCTGCCATGCTCATGGATCAGTAGGATTAACATAATAAAAATGGCCATACTATCAAAAGCAATCTAGGGATTCAATGCAATTCTCCTCAAAATACAAACAAATTTCAAGGACCATGGAGATAACCTAAGACCCCTGTACAGATGTAGCCCATGGCAGTTCAGTATACAAGTGGGTTTCACTGTAATAAGTACAGGGACTGTCTCTGACATGAACTGATTGCCCTGCTCTTTAATTACCTCCTCCTGAGGAGGAAGCAGCATTACCAGGCCACAGAAGAAGACAATGCAGCCACTCCTGATGAGACCTAATTGACTAGGATCAGAAGAAAGGAAAAGAAGCCCTCCCCTATCAGTGGACTTGTGGAGGGGCATGCATGCAGAGGGTGGAGGAAGGGAGGGATTGGGATAGGAGGAGGGAGGGAACCACGGTGGGGGATACAAAGTGAATAATGAGTAATTAATAACATAGCAACAGTAATAAACACAGCATGGTACTGGCAAAGAAACAGATTGAATCAATAGAATCAAATCAAAGAACCAGAAATAAACCCACACCCCTATGGACAACTGATTTTTTTTTACAAAGAAGCCCAAACCATACAATGAAAAAAAAGACAGCATCTTCAACAAATGGTGCTGGTGGAACTGGATGTCTACATGCAGAAAAATGAAAATAGATTCGTATTTATTATCCTGGGAAATAATAAAGTAAAGACCTCAACATAAAACAAGATCCACTAAATATTTTAGAAGAAAAGTTGAGGAAGAACCTCTTTGCTTTCTAATGAGTAATAAATAAAATGAATTTTGATAGGAGAGGAGCTGAGGAGACCTGGGTGAATTAGAGTGAGAAGAAATGCTAATAAGAATAAAGTACATGAGAAAAAATGTTTTATATAAAGATACAAAAAAAAAATCACACACAGAGAGAAAGGGAGACAGAAACTGAGACAAAGAGAATGCCAAATTAAATTGGTTTGGTCTCTGCTTATTTTTGGCATCTCCTCTTTTTAGGACATGGAAACGAGGCTGGGTTGGTGATGTGACTCAGTGGTTAAGAGCACTTACTGCTCTTCCAGAGGTCCTTAGTACAATTCCCAGTATCCAAATGGAGTTCACAACTTCACAAACTCATGACATGGAAACTTAAATATAAAAATACATACTGAGTACTGAAACATGCACACATTTAAATAATTAAATAAAAGAAAGCTGAAAATATTTTCCTGGTACAAGGAAAATATTGAGATTTCGTATTTTAAATAGTCCTGAAACGCAAAAGAATAGGAGATGGAGAAACGGGAGAAAGAGGAGGAGGAGAAGAAGAACAACAACAAAGAACAAGAAGAACAAGGACAACAAGAAAAAGAAGAAGAGGAAGAAAAAAGAAAAAAAAGAAGAAAATAGAGGAAGAAGATGAAGGCTATTCTGGTGCCATCAGTGCGAGATAGATGCCTGTATGATTTTAAACTTAATTTTTATTGTGTGAAACATTTTTCAAAAAACATTTGTGACAGTATGATAGAGAATATACTTAGTGAATAAGTGATAAGATTTATATTGAAATATCATGTAGTAACTTCATCGTGTTTCAAAAGACAACCAGCAAGCTAAGAAAGTATGTCATAAATACTTCCAATGTGGGCAGATTGGTTTCCTTTGCAACTTGAACAAATTTTTTCTCTTTTTATTTTTGTGATAGTTTGGAGAGAAAAGAAAATGACTTCACTGGGCTGTTTTATTGCTTCTTTATTTAATTCAGCTTCTTCAGTCGCAACTTTCAAAAATTCATTCATCCAAATCATCCTTATGTCTCACTTATCAATAATCACCTCAATTCATGTTCAAAAAGATAGCAAAAGCAATGATCTCACTTTAAATTTACATGGCCTTCCTTTCTAGTATTGTGTGCGTTTGTTGTTGTGATGGTTCTATTCAAGCAATCACCAACTTTAAATTTTGTTTCAGTTTGTTCTTCAGTGGAACTATTCAGAATACACCAAGAAATGTCCTTTAGTGTTCCCTAACCTATCCTGTTGTCTCTCTTCAACCACTTCTGCTAACTAATCTATTTCCCCTTCTGGGTGAGATTTGAGCATCCTCCTCTGGGTCCTCCTTGTTTCTTAGCTTTTTGTGGTCTGTGAATTGTAGTATGTTTTTTCTTGTACTATATGGCTAATATCCGCTTACAAGTGAATACATACCATGTGTGTCTTTCTGGGTATAGGTTACCTCACTTAGAGTGATCTTTACTAGTTTCATATATTTGCCTGCAAATTTCATGACTTCCTAGTTTTTAATAGCTGAGCAGTATCCTAATGTATAAATGAGCTATAGTTTATTATTTTCTGTTTTTATTATTATTATTATTATTATTATTATTATTATTATTTATTAGAATTTATTCAATTTATATCTTGGCTGTGGCCCCCTCCTTCTTCTTCTCCCAATCTTATCCTCTCTGCCTCTTCTCCCCCTATTCTCCTCCCATGGTCCACTGATAAGACAGGTCCTGTCAGGACTCATAAGGACTGGTTGCATTGCCTTCCTCTGTGGCCTGGCAAGGCTGCACAAAGCAGGGGGAGGTGATCAGAGAGCCTGTTACTGTGCTCATAACAGAGAAAGCCCCTGCTCCACTTGCTAGGGACCCCACTTGGATATTGAGTCAATGAGCTACACCTGAGGTGTGATTTCAAGTCCTCTCCATGAATTATCCTTGTTTGGTCTATCATTCTGAGAAGGGCTAACAGGGCTCAGATTTTTGTTGTTGTTGTTGCTTTTGTTTGTTTGTTTGCTTGTTTGTCTCTGTTGTTCTCCTTTTAGAGCTCCTGTCCCCTCAAGGTCTGTCTATCTCCCCCTTCTTTCATAAGACTCCCTCCACTTTACCCAAAGTTTGGCTATGAGTCTCACTCTCTTCGTCGATACCTTCATCAGTAGAGTCTTCCAGAAGCCCTTTGTGGTAGGCTCCTGTCCTGTCCCCTGTCTTATCCTCCTTCCAATATCTATAGCATTTGTCTATCTGAATTAGGATTGAGTATCTTCCCTAGGGTCTTCCTTGTTGTTTAGCTTCTGTAGAAGTATAGATTTTAGTATGTTTATCCTATATTATATTGCTAATATGAACTTATAAGTGAGTATATACTCTATGTATCTTTTTGCTTTTGGGTTACCTAACTCAAGATGATCTTTTCTAATTTGCCTGCAAATTGCAAAATTTCCTTGTTTTTTAACAACCGAGTAATATTCCATTTTGTAAATGTACCACAAGTTTTGAATCCGTTACTCTGTTGAGGAACATCTAGCTTGTTTCCAGCTTCTGGCTATTGATAATAGAGCTTCTGGGAACATGTTTAAGCAATTTTTCTTGTTGTAGAGTTGAGCATACTTTGAATATATGCCTAGGAATTGTTTAGCTGGATCTTTAGGCAGCACTATTCCCAATTTTCTGAGAAGACATCAGGTTGATTTCTAATGTGGCTATCCAAGTTTAATTCCATAGGGTTCCATTTATTAATTGTTGATCTTAGAGCCTGAGTTGTTGTTGGTGTTGTCTCTTGTGCCAATGGTTACCAGGGTCCTCCCCACTTTTTCTTCTAATAAATTTAGTGTCTGGTTTTATGTTGGGGTCTCTGATCCACTTGAACTTTACTTTTGTGAAGGGTGATAAATATGGATCTATTTGCATTTTTCTACATATAGACAACCATTTTAAATAGATTTACTATTATTTAGTTAATTTTGTGAAAAAATCAAAACTAAACAGTTTACCACATTCAGGAAAATGTTATTTAAAATAACATATGGGTATGCATCTATTTTCTTTTAAAATTTTAATCTAATTAAGTAATTTATTTATTACAATTTATTCACTTTGTATTCCTGCTGCAGCCTCCTTCCTCATCTCCTCCCAGTCTCATCCATACTCCCTCTTCTCCACATATGCCCTTTCCCTAGTTCCCTGATAGGGAAGAACTCCTCCCCATCTAACTGATGCTAGCTGATGCTAGGTCTCATTAAGTCTAGCTGTATTATATTCTTCTGTGGCCTGGCAAGGCTGTACCACCAGGGAAAGGTGATATCATACATTGATATCCTAGGATTTATCTCCTCCCATTGCTAAAAAGTTCAAGTTATTCAACTTTTTTTATAACATTACTTATTAGATAGATTGTGATTTAGTTTAATACTTAGCATTGTTTATTTTAATGTGTCCTTCTATGACGTTTATGACTTTTTATCAACTCAAAAATATCTTTTAGAGGAGGGCCAAGATGGTGGCGCCAAGAGAACACCATGTCTGAGAAGCGGGACAACACACTCCGTGCAGCGACCAGGAGACTGAACTCTGGGCCCTAAAACAACAGCTATCATGTTTCCCAGGTGAGGGGAGGCTCCCACAACATGGGAATCGGTCGGGTCCACTCTCGGCTGCCCAGCCAGAACCCGGAAAAGAACCCGGCTAACACAGGCTTTGGGTGTCCCGATCAGTTTACCAGGGGAAGGAAAGTTGCAAGACTGATCATGGGTCACCCAGTCTTTCTCTGGTAGGTCTCGCTGACTGCGGGTACCCGCCACCATCACATGAGCTCCCACCGCGCATGGATTGCAGCTGCACGCCCAGCTCAAAATCCCTACTCCCTCTTGGGAGGAGGCAAAAGGCGGCCAGCAGAATCTGCCACAGATCATATTGTCTGTACCCCAACCCGAGATCGGGACTATGAAAAACCAATCCTATCGGGCACTACTTCAAACGCCGCCATAAACCTGCCGCGGCGGAGCAAAAGGATAAAAAGGCGCACAGCAGCTTCACAGTGTCAGAACACCAGTGCTGCCCGCTGCTCCTAGCAAACAAACTACAGCTCGGGATCTGGGACTGTGGTCATTCTACAAGTCCTGAAATTCCCCTGGGTCCAGCGCAATAAGGTCTAGCAGCAAGTTCTATCACCAGTAAAACCCCCCGACCCCTGGCAGAGAAACGCCGGCTCAGGATCTGACTGAGAAGCCCCAACCCCTGCTGACACTCCACTGAGAGCACCTCCATAAGCTTGCCCTAGCAGAGGGGAAGGTCAGAGGGGAAGGACAGAGAGGCAGCCTGCCAAGGACACAGCACCCTCTCTCCAGCTCACCCAGCGGCCCCTAGTAGAGAAACCCAAGCTCTGGATCTGAGGACACTCAACCCTACCTGGTACTCTCTCAGATTAGCAAACATAGATTCTACCGCTAGGTTGCTTCTGGCAGAGAGATCTATGCCCAGGATTTGAGATTGAGTACACTCAACCTAACTCTTTCCCGCGCCACCCAGGGACCAGTCAACAGAAGCCCTCCTGGCAGAGGGAAAGGACAAACAGGCAGCACACAGGAAAGGTGGACACTGAGTCCTGCAGCCACAGTGTCACAGAGCTGACTGTTAGCCTACCCGTGCACTTCTGCAGCAGGACCAAATCAGAGAGTAGTAAGCAAGGAGAACCCCTGTGCATTCCAACTGGTCCTGCAAGAGAGTGAGTGAGCCTTCTAGGGAGAGATTGCCCCAGAACCAGGGCCTCTCCACAAAAGCAACCAGAAGAGATCCCTGCCACCCACACCCCTAGTGTGGGCATCATAGGGATTCTTGGGATAGCGACCCCAACATTAAAGCCTCTGCCTTGCGGGTCCACCAGTGTAATACAAGCAAACAATCCCTGGATCTCAGTCAGAACTGCGTAATAGTGGCTTGCAGGCCACTGCAATAGTCAGAGAATCCGCGCATGCACACTGCGCCCACTAAAAGCACACACAAATATCGCCAGCGTCACATTCTTACTTAGGCAAAACTGAAACAACAGTGCACACTCCCAAACCAGTGAACCTCTCTCATCTTCCTGAAAAAACAGTCCAGAAAACAGAAAGAGAGAATCATAGCCCAAACTACAATCTTGAGGAACAAACAGTGAGTATTATAAATAACCAGATGGCTAGAGGCAGACGTAAGAACACTCCCAAAAAATCAGGATGTAATGACCTCACCAGCAACCCCACAAAACAATGGATACTTCAATTCACTAGATATACAAGAAAACGACCTCAAAACTATGTTTCTCCAGCTATTAGAGCCCCATAAAGATGAAATGAACAAAGCCCTCAGAGAAATAGCTAAAGAAATTGAGACTAACCAAGAGGAAACAAATCGTGCTCTCAGAGAAATGACCAAAAAACTTGAGGCAAACAAAGGAGAAATGCACAAAGCTCTCAAAGAAATGTCCACACAAATGAAGGCAAATAAAGAAGAAATAAACAAAGCTCTTATAGAAATACAGGCAATTATACCCAAAGAAGTAGAGGTACAATTAGTGATACATAGAGAGGAAAAGGACAAGAAAAAAATAGAAGCTGTCATTGAAAAGCAGGAGTCCACATTCAAACAGATGAAGGAAATGGTGCAAGACATAAAAACAGAATTAGAATCAATAAAGAAAACACAAATAGAGAAAAACCAGGAGCTGGAGAACATAGAGAAAAGATGAGGAACTACAAAGGTAAGCATCACCAACAGAATACAAGAGATGGAAGAAAGAATCTCAGGAGCTGAAGATACACTTGCGGAAATTGACACGTCTCTCAAAGAAAAAATAAAATCAGAAAAGTTCCAAACACAAAACATCCAAGAAATCAAGGACACCATGAAAAGACAAAACCTAAGAATAATAGGAGTAGAAGAAAAAGAAGACATCAGGCTCAAAGGTCCGGAAAATATTTTCAAGAAAATTATAGGAGAAAACATTCCCAACTTAAAGAAGGAGATGACCATGAACATAAAAGAGGCCTACAGAACACTAAGTAGACTAGACCAGAAAAGAAATTCTTCACGTCACATCATAGTCAAAACACTGAACCTACAAAACAAAGAAAAAATTCTAAAAGCAGCAAGGGAAAAAGGCCAAGTAACATATGAAGATAGACCTATCAGAATCACACCAGATTTCTCAATAGAAACTATGACAGCCAGAAGGGCTTGGACAGAAATCATACAGTTCTTAAGGGACCACAGATTCCAACCCAGACTAATATACCCAGCAAAACTTTCATTCAACATAGACGGAGAATTCAAAATATTCCAAGAAAAAACCAAATTTAAAAAATATCTACATAGTAACCTAGCTCTACAGAAGTTACTAGAAGGGAAACTCCAAACCAAAGAAAACAACTACATCTAAGGAAACAGAGGAAATAGATAACTACACAAGAAAAAAACCAAAAGATTACAAGCAATGAAACTCAATGAAATCACCAACCCCACATCTAAAGTAAGTAACAATTGTTGGTCACTAGTTTCTATCAACATCAACTGACTCAACTCCCCAATTAAAAGACACAGACTAACAGAATGGTTGCGGAAACAGGATCCATCATTCTGTTGCATCCAAGAAACACACCTATGCAACAAAGATAAACACTACCTCAGAGTAAAGGGCTGGAAAAATGTCTTTCAAACAAATGGTTCCAGAAAACAAGCGGGAGTAGCCATCCTAATATCTAGTAAAAGAGACTTTCAACACAAGTTAATAAAAAAAATAAGGAGGGCCACTATATTCTCATCAAAAGAAAAATCCACCAAGAGGACATCACAATTTTGAATATCTATGCCCCAAATACAAGAGCACCTACATTCGTAAATGAAACAATATTAAAGCTTAAATCACACATTGATCCTAAAACCCTAATAGTGGGAGACTTCAACACTCCACTCTCACCAAGGGACAGATCAACTAGACAGAAAACAAATAGGGAAATAAAAACACTTACAGAGACCCTAAATCAAATGGACCTAATAGACGTCTACAGATCTATTCATCCAAACTCAAAAGAGTATACCTTATTTTCAGCACCGCATGGAACCTTCTCCAAAATAGACCATATAGTTGGTCATAAAACAAGCCTCAACAGATACAAAAAGATTGAAATAATCCCTTGTATTCTATCTGACCACCATGGACATAGGGTTGGACCTCAACAACAAGAGAAATAACAAATAGCCTACTTGCACATGGAAAAAGAACAACTTATTACTCAATGACAGCTGGGTTAAGGAAGAAATAAAGAAAGAAATTAAAGACTTCCTAGAATTCAATGAAAATGAAAGCACAGCATACCCAAATATATGGGACACATTGAAAGCAGTGCTCAGGGGAAAATTTATAGCACTAAGTGCCTACAAGAAGAAATCCGTAACATCACATACAAACAACTTAATGGCCCAACTGAAAACCCTAGAAAAAAAAAGAAGTAGATACACCCAAGAGGAGCAGACAGCTGGAAATAATCAAACTCAGGGCAGAAATCAATCAATTAGAAACAAATAAAACTATTCAAAGAATCAATGAAACAAAAAGCTGGTTCTTTGAGAAAATCAACAAGATAGACAAACTCTTAGCCAAACTAACTAAAAATCAGAGAGAATCTATCCAAATCAACAAAATCAGAGATGAAAAGGGTGACATAACTACAGACACTAAGAAAATTCAAACAATCAGTAGGTCATACTACAAAAGCTTAATGCCACAAAATTTGAAAACTTAAATGAAATGGACAATTTTCTTGATAGATTCCATCTTTCAAAATTAAGTCAATATCAGGTAGAAAGACTGAATAGCCCTATATCCCCTAAGGTAATTGAAACAGTCATTCACAGTCTCCCTTCCAAAAAGCCCTGGACCAGATGGCTTCAGAGTGGAATTCTACCAGACCTTCAAAGAAGTGCTCACACCAATTCTCCTCAAACTCTTCCACAAAATAGAATCAGAACGTACATTACCAAACTCATTCTATGAAACAACAGTCACCCTGATACCTAAACCACTCAAAGAGCCAACAAAAAAAAGAACTTCAGACCTATATCTCCTATGAACATTGACGCAAAAATACTCAATAAAATACTTGCAAACCAAATCCAAGAACACATCAAAGATATCATCCACCACGACCAAGTAGGCTTCATTCCAGGCATGAAAGGGTGGTTCAACATATGGAAATCAATCAATGTAATCCACCACATAAACAAACTGAAGGAGAAAAACCACATGATCATCTCCTTAGATGCTGAAAAAGCATTTGACAAAGTCCAACACCCATTCATGTTTAAAGTCTTGGAGAGATCAGGAATACAAGGCACATATCTAAACATAGTAAAGGCAATATACAGCAAGCATATAGCCAACATCAAACTCAATGGAGAGAAACTTAAATCAATCCCACTGAAATCAGGGACAAGACAAGGGTGCCCACTCTCTCCATACCTCTTCAACATAGTACTTGAAATCCTAGCCAGAGCAATAACACAACTAAAGGAGATCAAGGGGATACAAATCGGAAACTAAGAGGTCAAAGTTCACTATTTGCAGATGATATGATAGTATATATGAGCGACCCCAAAAATTCAACCAGAGAACTCCTCCAGCTGATTAACACCTTCAATAAAGTGGCAGGATACAAAATCAACTCAAAAAATCAGAAGCCCTCCTCTATACCAAACACAAAAGGGCCGAGAAAGAAATTAGGGAAACAACACCCTTCACAAAAGCCACTAATAACATAAAGTACCTTAGGGTGACACTAACCAAGCAAGTGAAAGACCTGTTTGAGAAAAACTTCAAGTCTCTGAAGAAATAAATTGAAGAAGATCTCAGAAGATTCAAAGATCTCCTGTAATCATGGATTGGTAAGATTAACACTGTGAAAATGGCCATCCTGCCAAAAGCAATCTACAGATTCAACACCATTCCCATCAAAGTACCAACTCAATTCTTTACAGAACTTGAAAAAAAGATTCTTAGCTTCAGATGGAGAAACAAAAAAACCAGAATCTCCAAAACATTCCTATACAACAGCAGATCATCTGAAGGTATCTCCATCCCCAATCTCAAGTTGTACTACAGAGCAATAGTAATAAAAACTGTATGGTATTGGCATAAAAAGAGAAAAAAGGATCAATGGAACTGCATAGAAGACCCAGAAATAAACCCACACACCTATGAGTACTCGATTTGACAAAGAAGCCAAAACAATTGAATGGAAAAAAGACAGCATCTTCAACAAATGGTGCTGATCCAACTGGATGTCTACATGCAGAAAAATGAAAATAGATCTATATTTATCACCCTGCAGAAAACTAAAGTCCAAGTGGATCAAGGACCTCAACATAAAACCAGATACTCTAAATCTGTTAGAAGAAAAAGTGGGGAACAGCCTAGAACTCATTGGCACAGGAGACAACTTCCTGAACAGAACACCAACAGCACAGGCTCTAAGAGCAACAATCAATAAATGGGACCTCATGAAACTGAAAAGCTTCTGTAAAGCAAAGGACACCATCATCAAAACAAAACGACTGCCTACAGATTGGGAAAGAATCTCCACTAACCCTTTATCTGACAGAGGACTAATATCGAGTATATACAAAGAACTAAAGAAGCTGAAAAGCAGCAAACCAAGTAATCCAATTAAAAAATGGGGAACAGAGCTAAACAGAGAATTCTCGACTGAGGAATATCGAATGGCAGAGAAACACTTAAAGAATTGTTCATCTTCATTAGCCATCAGAAAAATGCAAATCAAAACGACCCTGAGATATCACCTTACACCCATCAGAATGGCCAAGATGAAAACCTCAAGGGACAACACATGTTGTAGAGAAAGGGGAACCCTCCTCCACTGCTGGTGGGAATGTAAACTGCTACAACCACTCTGGAAATCTATCTGGCTCTTTCTAGACAATTAGGAATAGTGCTTCCTCAAGACCCAGCTATACCACTGCTAGGTATATACCCAAAGTTTGCTCAAGTACACAAAAGAGATATTTGCTCAACCATGTTTATAGCAGCTTTATTTGTAATAGGCAGAACCTGGAAACAACCCAGATGTCCATCAACGGAGGAATGGGTACAGAAATTGTGTTATTTCTACACAATGGAATACTACTCAGCAAGCAAAAATGAGGAAATCATGAAATTTGCAGGCAAATGGTGGGATCTAGAAAAGATCATCCTGAGTGAAATATCCCAGAAGGAGAAAGACAAACACTGTATATACTCACTTATATAGACCTATAGGATATGATAAACATAATGAAATCTGTACACGTAAAAAAGATAATCAAGAGAGCGGTCATGGAGTAAGATGATCAATCCTCTTTTAGAAAGACAGATGGGATGTGCATTGAACATATGACAGGAGTCTACTGGGCGCATTTGAAAGACTCTAACTAGCAGTGTTTTCAAAGCAAAGACTCATGACCAAACCTTTGGCAGAGTACCGGGAATCAAAATGAAGAAGGCGAATTAATCTGATGGGGAAAGGATAGGAGCTCCACAAGGACCAAATATATCTGGGCACAGGGTCTTTTCTGAGACTGACATTCAACCACAGACCATGTATGGATATAACCTAGAACCTCAGCTCAGATGTAACCTGTGGTAGCTCAGTAACCAATTGGTTTCCCATAGTGAGGGGAACAAGGACTATTTCTAACAGGAACTCAATGACTGGTTCTTTGTCCTCTCCACCCCTGAAGAGAGGAGTAGTCCTGTTAGGCCACAGAGGAGAGCTTTTCAGCCAGTCCTGAAGATACCTGATAAAACAGGATCAGATGAATGGGGAGGAGGTCCCCCCTATCAGTGGACTTGGAAAGGGGCACGGTGGAGATGAGGGAGTGAGTGAGTGAGGGACTGGGAGGGAATGAGGGAGTGGGACAAGGCTGGAATACAGAGTTAATAAAATGTAACTGATAAGAAAAAAATAAAATTCAAAAAAAATTTAATTTCCCTAGAGCCAGCCACTGAGTTCATGTCAGAGACATTCCCTGAACCCCTTACTAGGGAACCCACTTGGTAACTGAGCAACCTATGGGCTTCCTTTGAACTGGGAGTCTAGTTCCTTTCCATGCATGGTCTTTGGTTGGAGTATTTGTTTCTGTAGGACCCCCAGGCTCTGGCATTTTTTTTGGCTCTGTTTTCCTTGTGGAGTTCTTGTTCCCTCTAGGTCTTTCTATCTCCCTCTCCTTCCATAAGGCATTTATTTTCTTAATATTTACTACAAAAAGATATCCAAGTGACAGTGAGAAGGATTCCAGACATTTTTCTAATCTAAGCAAAATTTATGTGATATGGAAAGAATTGTTTTTCTCCCCAAACCTTATGAATAATACTTTATTTTAGTAAAACTGTAATGTTTATTCAGTCCACACAGAAACTATACCATTTTTAGTTCATCTGTTATATGTTTCATTTAAAAGAGTTTCTTCTACTGTAACTTTCTACTAGAAATTGATTTTAAAATTTTCTGTTTATCTATATTTTTTAAAAAACAGGACATCTTATCAGTACCTTCTTCTGAGCCAATCAATTTAAATGATTTAAAAAAAATTGCAATCTTGGCGGAGAAAATAGGTATGTAAAACAAGTAGATTAATTAAGCCTTCTTAAGAAGTAAAACTATTACCTAGAGAAAAACATTGCCCATGATAAATGGAATAATTAAGTAACAATTACTACATATGATTTTACTGTATTCATCTTTGAAGTTATGCTTCCTTAAAGACATGTGTGTATTATGCTTTAATTTGTCCCCAGATTCCTATAGCCAATAACAGATGAAGTGAATTAGGATATATGAGATTTAATATTCATCTTTACAGTTCACTAAGTTTTGGTTTGCTTATGTTAATGTATTAAGAATATATTTAATAAATTAAGAACATATTAAGTATTAATATTGCTCATGATGGAACTATCAGATCTTGAATCAGTTTTAAAACTATGAAAGAATCTAATAGGTTTCAAGGAATTCAAATCCAAATATTCATTTCAGTGGGGATTTTAATAAAATTATGTAAAATAAGTATATTTGTTACATTTTTATTGCTCTGATAAAGCACCCTGAACAAGATATCTTGAAGAACAATGTATTTATTGGGGGGCTTACATTTATAGAAAAAATATAGGTCTATGACCTTCAAGGCAGTATCATGAGAGCAGGTTGGCTGGTCAGGTTCTAGAACATCTGAGTGCTCACATCCCAATCCACAAATAAGAAGCAAAGAGATGACACACACCTGTGACCTTCTTCCCTTAGTTGCAACTGAAAGAACAACACCCACCCCCAAACCTGTGGCCTCTCTCTTCTTCTTGAAGAATACTCCATACTGCAGAGACAGATAGACTTAGTTTGCAGTACAAGCTCCAGGAAGAAACAGTGAAGCTCTATAACATAAGATGAGTAGAGATGACTTTAATAATACAGGCAACAAAAACTGGGACATCATGGCTTCACCAGAATCTCAAAAAATCAATGGATATTCTATTGCAGCTAAAACACAGGAAAATGATCTTAAATCTATAATTATTCAATTATTTGAGGCACATTGAGAAAAAACAGATGTAAAAAATGGAGGTAAATATAGAGGTTCATAAAGAGGAAGTGAACAAAAATAGAGTTCATCATGGAAAAACAGAAATCCACATTCAAACATATAAACAAAATGGTGCAAGACATGAAAACAGAATTAAAATCAATAAATAAAACACAGAGAAAACCCTGGAGCTGGAGAGCATAAAGAATAGATCAGGAACCACAAAGTAAGCATTACCAACATAATACAAAAGAAGAAATAGAGAATCTCAGGCCCTGAAGACAAAATTGAAAAAAATGGTACATATCTAAAACATAAAATAAAATCAGAAAAGTTACAAACACAAATCCTCCAAGAAATCAAGGATAATAGAAAAAGATGAAATCTAAGAATAACAGAAATAAACAAATAAAGAAGATTCTAGGCTCCAAAGTCCAGAAAATATTTTCAAAAAGATGGGATAAACATACTAAAATCTGTACACCTAACGAAGGTAAGCAGGAAGGAGGTCCCAAGGTAAGATGATCAATCCTCACTTAGGTAGACAAATGAGATGGACATTGGAAGTAGGAGAAAACAAGAAACAGGACAGGAACCTACCATAGAGGGCCTCTAAAAGAATCTAACTAGCACTGTATAAAAGCAGATGCTGAGCCTCATAACCAAACCTTGGTCAGAGTGCAGGGAATCATAAGAAAGAAGGAGTTAGTATGACGTGGAGAGAATAGGAGCTCCACAAGGACCAAATATATCTAGGTACAGGGTTCTTTTCTGAGACTGATTCTCCAACCAAGGACCATGAATAGATATAACCTAGAACCTCTACTCACACGTAGCCCAAGGCAGCTCAGTACCCAAGTGGTTTTCCCTAGTAAGGGCAACAGGAACTGTCTCTGACATGAATTCAGTGACTGGCTCTTTGACTCTCTTCCCACCCCCAGGGAGAAGCAGCCTTAGTAGGTCACAGAGGAGGACATTGCAGCCAGTCCTGATGAGACCTGATAAACTAGAGTCAAATGGAATGGGAGAGGAGGACCTCCCTATCATTGGACTTAGAGAGGGGCAGGGAGGAGGTGAGGAAGGGTGGTTGGGATTAGGAGAGAATGAGGGAGGGAACTACAGCTGGGATACAAAGTAAATAAACTATTAATATAAAAAATAAAAAAACAAAGAACAAAAAAAATCATCGAAGAAAAATTTCCCAACTGAAGTGTTCTTAAACATGATTACAGAACACCAAATAGATTAAAACAGAAAAAAAAAAAAAACACCTCAAGTCACATAGTAGTCAAAACATTAAATTTATAGAACAAAGGAAAAATTTTAACAGCAAAGCAGGAAAAAGGCCAAGTAACATAAAAAGGTAGACCGACCAGAATCACACCAGAATTCTCAACAGAAACTATGAAAGACAGAAAGGCCAGGAGAGATGTCATTCAGACTCTAAGAGAGCACAGATGTCAAAGTAGACTACTACACCCAGCAAAACTTTTAATCAGCGTAGATAGAGAAAACAAAATAGTCCATGTCAAAAGTAAATTTAAATAATATCTTCACAGCAACCCAGCCCTACAGAAGATACTAGAAGGAAAACTCCAATCTAACAAAATAAACTACACTTAAGAAAACATAAGACATAGATAACTGCAGCAAAAATAAAAATAAAAATAAATAAAACAAGCACAGAAACACACTATCACTACCAACTCCACAATAAAAAGAACTAACATTCATTGGTCACTATTATCCATCAACATGAATGGACTCAACACACCAATAAATTCACATACTAAGAGAATCGTTAAAGAAACTAGATCCAACATTCTGCTACATCTAAGAAACACACCTCTGCAATAAAGACAGACACTACCTTAAAGTAAAGGACAGGAAAAAGGGTTTTAAAACAAGCAGACCCAGAAAACAAGCTTGAGTATTTGTTAAAAAAAAATTAATCAAAAAAGATGAGGAAGGGCACTTCATTCTCATCAAAGGAAAAATCCACCAGGAGTACATCAGCATCCTGAGCATCTATGCCCCAAACACAATAGCACCTGAATTCGTAATTGAAAGATTATTAAAGTTGAAAGATTATTAAAGCTCAAATAACACCTCTATCTCAACACCTTAATTGTGGAAGACTTTAAGAATCCTTTCTCACCAAGGAATAGATCATCTCAACAGAAGCTAAGCAGGGAAATAATGACACATACAGAAGTCCTAAATCTAATGGACCTAATAGATGTTTACAGAACTTTTCACAAAAACTCAAAAGAGTATAACTTTTTCTCAGTAACCCATGGAACCTTCTCCAAAATTGACCACAGTAAATTGTTGGACACAAAGCAAGTCTCTAATTATAAGATCATTAAAATAATACATTTTATCCTGTCAGACCAGCATGGACTAAAAATAGAACGCAAGAACAACAGAAATAACAAAAAGCCTACACATTCATGTACAGTAAATAACTCTACGCAATGACAGCTGAATCAGGAAAGAAATAACAAAAGCAAATAGAGATTTCTTAAAATTCAGTGAAAATAAAGGTACAACTTACCCAAACTTATGAGACACGATGAAAGCAGTGTTGATAGGAAATTTCAGAGCAGTTAGTCTTCTGAAAAAAGTTTGAGAAATCCCATAAAAACAACTCAATGGCATACCTAAAAGTCTTAGACAAAAAAGAAGCAGGCACATCCAAGAGGAGAAAAGAGCTGGAAATAATCAAAATCAGGGCTGAAACCAATACATTAGAAACAAATAGAACAGTTCAAGGAAGCAAGGAAACCAAGAGATAGTCCTTTGATAAAATCAACAAAAGAGACAAACCCTTAGCCAAACTAATGAAAAGGCATAGAGAAACAATCCAAATCAGCAAAACAAAAATAAAAAGATGGTCATAATGACAGACACTAAGGAATTGCAAAAAATCATTAGATACTACAAATGTCTACATGACACAAAATTTGAATGGTGGGATCTGAAAAGATCATCCTGAGTGAGATATCTCAGAAGCAAAAAGATGCACACGGTATACACTCACTCAATATA
Source organism: Psammomys obesus (assembly GCF_907164565.1). Lineage (NCBI taxonomy): Eukaryota > Metazoa > Chordata > Mammalia > Rodentia > Muridae > Psammomys > Psammomys obesus. The sequence continues at coordinate 1,470,355 of NW_026596402.1, forward strand.
GACATATAATATAGGATAAACCTACTAAAATCTGTACACCTAAAGAAATTAATCAAGGGGGAGGACTCTTGCTAAAATGCTCAATTCCTATCCAGAAAGGCAAAGAGGATGGACATCAGAAGAAGGAGAAAAGAGGGAACAAGTCAGGAGCCTGACAGAGAAGACCTCTGAAAAGCTCTGCCCTGCAGACTATCAATGCAGATGCTGAGACTTATGGGCAACCTTTGGGCAGAGTGCAGGGAATTTTAGGAAAGAAGTGAGAAACAGTAAGATCTGGAGAGGACAGGAACTCCACAAGGAGAGCAACAGAACCAAAAAATCTGAGCACAGGGGTCTTTCCTGAGACTGATATTCCAACCAAGGACTATGCATGGAGATAACCTAAGACCCCTGCACAGATGTAGCTCATGGCAGTTCAGTATCCAAGTGGGTTCCATTGTAATAGGAATAGGGACTGTCTCTGACATGAACTGTTTGGCCTGCTCTTTAATTACCTCCCCCTGAGGGGGAAGCAGAATTACCAGGCCACAGAAGAAGACAACGCAACCACTCCTGATGAGACCTAATTGACTAGGATAATATGGAAGGAAAAGAAGCACTCCCCTATCAGTGGACTTGGGGAGGGACAGGCATGCAGAGGGTGGAGGAAGGGAGGGATTGGGATGGGAGGAGGGAGAGAACCACAGGGAGGATACAAAGTGAATAAAGAGTAATTAATAAAGAAAAGAAAGAAAAGCAACTATTTCAAAGCTGAAAAAAATAAATAAGAAACTAAATATAAAAAAAAGAAAATCTAAATGAAATGGACAATTTTCTTAATAGATACCATTTCAAAGCTAAAACAAGCTCAGGTAAAGAGATTAAACAGTCCTATATCCCCCAAGGTAATAGAAGCACTCATCAAAAATTTCCCTGTCAAATAAGCCCAGGGCCTGACGATTTCAGAGTAAAATTCTACCAAACCTCCAAAGAAAAGCTAATGCAAATACTTTTCAAACTATTCCACAAAATAGATAAAAATATAACATAACCAAACTCATTCTATGAAGCCACAGTAATCTTGATACCAGAACCACACAAAGACCCAAATAAAAAAGGAGAAGTTCATACCTATCTCAATTATGAACATTGGTACAAAAATTCTCAATAAAATACTCATGAACTGAATGCAAGAACACACCAAAAGGAGCAAATATATCTGGGCACAGGGGTCTTGTGTGAGACTGATTCTCCAACCAAAGACCATGCATGGATATAACCTAGACCCCCCTGCTCAGAGGTAGGCCGTAGCAGCTCAGTATCCAAGTGGGTGCCTAGTAAGGGGAAAAGCGACTGTTTCTGACATGAACTCAGAGGCTAACTCTTCAACCTCTCCACACCTTGGGGGAGATACAACCTAGGTAGGCTACAGAGAAGGACAATGCAGCCAGGCCTGGTGAGACCTGATAACTAGGGTCAGATGGCCTTAGAGAGGGGAAGGGAGGAGACAAAGAAGGAAGGGTGAGATTGGGAGGGAATGTAGGAGGGGGTTACAGATGGGATACAAAGTAAATAAACTGTAATTAATATGAAAAAATAAAAAGAAAAATAATTCTGATGTAACTACCAAAAAATTTCATCCACCATGACCAAGTAGACTTCACATCATTGCAATCTACTGCATACACAAACAAAAGGATAAATGAACATGATCATCTCCTTAAATGCTGAAAAACCATGTGACAAAATCCAACATGCATTCATGTTTAAAGTTATGGAGAGATCAGGGATACAAGGCGCATACTTAACCATATTAAAGACAATGTTTGGGAAGCCTACAGCCAAAATCAAACTAAATACAGACAAAGTTAAATCAATCTCACTGAAATCAGGGACAAGGCAAGCCTTCCCACTCTCTCCGTATCTCCTCAACATAGTACTTTAAGTCCTTTCCAGAGTAATAAGATAAATAAAGTAGATCAAGTGAATACAAATTGGAAAGGAAAAAGTAAAAATATCACTATTTTCAGATGATATGACAGTTTGCATGGGATACCCTAAACTTTCTCCCAGCATAATGCTTCAGTTGATAAATGCCTTCAGCAAACTGGCTGCATACAAAATTAACTCGTAAAATTCTGAAGCCCTCCTATATACAAAGGACAAATGGGCTGAGAAAGAAATTAGGCAAAGAATACCCTTCACAATAGCCACAAATAACATAAAGTACCTTGGTATGTCTCTAACAAAGCAAGTAAAAAAACCTGTAAGAAAAACAAAACAAACTTCTAGTCTCTGAAGAAAGGAGGGCACGGGGCCCCTCTGTGAGACTGTTTCTCCAACCAAGGACCATGTATGGATATAACTTATAATCCTTGCTTGGATGTAGCCTATGGTAGCTCAGTAACCAAGTGGATTTCCGTAGTAAGAAGAATAGGGATTATTTCTGACATGAACTCAACAACTGGATCCTTTACCTCCCTCCCCCCTTAGGGAGGTACAATCTTGCTACAACACAGAGGAGGACATGGCAGCCAGTCTTGAAGATACCTGATTAGCTAGGGTCAGAATGAAGGGGAGGAGGACCTCCCCTCGCAATGGACTTGGAAAGGGGCAAGAAGGAGATGAGGGAGGGAGGGTGGGAAAGGGAGGGAATGAGGGAGGGGGCTACAGCTGGGATACAAAATAAATAACCTGAGATTAATATAAAAAAAATTGAGGCAGGGACAAGATGGCTGTGTCAGGAGAACACTGCATCTGAGGAGCAGGACATTTTCCGTACAGAGACCGAGAGACTGAACTCCTGGTTCTGAAAAAAACAGCAATCATGTTTCCCAGGGGAGAGGAAACCCCACGGTGTGGGAATCAGTTGGGTCCACTCTCAGGTCACCCAGCCAGAACCCAGAAGAGATCCCACGTTGTGCAGGCACTAGGTCGCCAGACCAGAGCAACATGCCTGCATATCTTGATCAACTTCCCAGTCTGAACAGTGGACACAAATACACCAGAGACTGCGAGTCTCAGTCACGAGAAAAAACCCACAGGGAAGGAAGGAAATGGGACTGACCTTGAGTCACCCAGTCTTTCCCTGGAAAAGGTCCCACAGAATGGCGGGTGCACACTGCCAGCACTGCAATGGGCTCCAGCTGCGAGCACAGTCCTGCTGCGAACCCAACTCTCCTTCACAGACAGAACTGTGAACCCCAAGGCATCAGAGACTGGGAGTCTCTGTTGGGAGAAAACTCCACAGTGAAGGAAGCAAACAGGGACAGACTATCCAGTAAATCCCTGGAAAAGGTCCTGCAGACTAGCACACATGCCAACCCAGGGACCTGCTGTGAACCCGGAGCTCCCATGAGAGCATTACTCACCTGCCACTGATTACTGCTTGGGTACTGGGGCACAGATCACCAACCTCAGACCTACAGAAGCCTGGGATCCCTGAGATCAACCCACAGATATTGCTCCAAGGGGCAACCAGTTATCCCTAACAAAAGTGACCAAAACACGGGACACCCAGGTTACAGCAGAAACTCACTAAATTTACAGCAAGAAACACAGAAGCAGGGCAGCTGTCTCCAGGACTTCTCCGGGTGAGAAGAGAGCACTCTTGACTAACAAGGACCACAGTTACCACATTTACTACTCAGGTCTGTATGTCTGAGGCCTGAGGTGTGCTGTGGTGATTCCTGAAAAACAACAGTATTTAAGCGGCCATATCCAAAAAGCTGAGGAGGCTTTCTTCAGGAAAAACCATCTTCCTGCCAAGGGGATTCTTTCCACCAGGGGATTCTAGGAACCACCAGAAACCAACACCCAACACCTAAGATAGCCCAATGGGTAGAGGCAAGCTTAAAAGCTCAACCAACAAAAGACAGAGCAATATGGCATCTCCAGAACCCATTTATCTAGGGCCAAGCAGCCCTGGACACTCCAGTGTAATTGAAATTCAAGAAGATGACCTAACATCTATGCTTATGAAGAGCCCCTGACACCCCAATATAAATAAAATTCAAGATGATGAAGAATTCAGAAGATGACCTATCTATGTTCATGAAGAGGATAATAGAGGAAACACATAATATACATAAAGACCTAGAGGAAGATAAAGTCAAATGGATTATGGCCATCTGTAAATAAATAGAGGAGGATAAAGACAAACAGATTAGGCCATCTGTAAAGAAATACAGGAAGTTGCAGCCAAGTAGTTTGTGGCATTTACAGAGGAAATACATAAATCACTGAGAGAAATAAAAGAAACAGAGGATTGTTCAAACAAACAGCTGAAGGAATAGAAAGATAAACAGGAAAATACAGTCAGGTAAAAGAAATCAACAAAACGACTCAAGATCTGAAGATAGAATTGGAAAAATTTAAAGAAAACAAAAATGGAGGAAATTGTGGAGAGAAAGAACTTAGGGAAGAAAACAGGAACTACAGAGGTAACCATAACCAATAGACTATATAAGAGATGGAAGAATGAATATCAAGTGTGGAAGAAACAATGGAAGAAATCAATGTATATGTCAAAGAAAATGTTAAATCTAAAAAAAATCCTGACACAGACTTTCCAAGAAATTCAAGACAATGTAAAAAGACAAAATCTAAGTATAATAGGAATAGAGGAAAAACAAGATTCCCTCCTCCAAGGCCCAGAAAACATTTTCAACAAAATCATTGAAGAAAATCCTACCGTCACATAATAATTAAAACAGTAAGTATATAGTACAAAGAAAAAAAAATACTAAAAGCTGCAAGGGAAAAAGGCCAAGTAACATATAATGGCAAACCCATCAGAATCACACCTGACTTCTCAACAGAGACTATGAAAGTCAAAAGGGCCTGGATATCATGCAGACCCTAAGAGAAAACAGATGTCAGCCCAGGCTACTATACCCAGCAAAACTCTCAGTCCCAATAGATGGAGAAAACAAGATATTCAATGACAAAAAGAAATTTCAACAATACCTACACAAAAATCAAGTGTTACAGAAAACACTAGAAGGAAAAAATACAACCCAAGAAAACTAGCTGCTTTCAAGAAAACGCAGGAATTAAATAACCTCACTAGAGTAAAACAAAATGCAACTTACACACAAACTTATGACCACAGCCAACATCAAAGTCACAGGATCTAAGAGCCACTGGTCATGAATCTCTCTCAACATCAATGGACTCAATCCTCCATGAAAAAGACACAAACTAACACAATGGATATGTAAACAAGAGCCGGTGATCTGTTGCATACAAGAAACACACCTAAGTCACAAAGATAGACATTAACTGAGGGTAAAGGGCTGGAAGACTGCTTTCCAAGCAAAGGGACCCCAGAAGCAAGAAGGAGTAGTCATTCTAATATCTGATAAAATCGACTTGCAACAAAAAATAATAAAAAGATATAGAGAAGGACAATTCAGACTCATTAAGGAAAAATTCCACCAGGTAGAAATCACAATCCTGATCATGGTTGCCCCAAATACAAGGACACCCACATTTGTAAAAGAAACATTGATAAACCTTAAACCACACATAGATCCCCACACATTAATAGTGGGAGATGTCCTCACTCCACTCTCAACAAAGGACAGGTCAACAAAACAGAAATTAAACAAAGAAACAATGTTTCTAACAGAGGTCATGAAACAAATGGACCTAACAGACATTTACAGAACCATACACCCAAACACAAAAAAATTTAACTTCTTCTCAGAACCTCACAGAACCTACTCGAAAATGAACCATATGGTGGGTCATAAAGCGAGCCTCAACAGATACATGAAGATTGCAATAATGCATAGTATCCTATCTGATCACCATGGCATAAAGCTGGATCTCAACAACAAGAGAAATAGCAAAAAGCCTACACACAAATGGAAACTGAACAACTTGCTACTAAATAACAGCTGGGTCAGGGAAGATAAAAAGAAAGAAATTAAAGTCTTCCTAGAATTCAATGAAAATGAAGGCACAACATATCCATACTTGTGGAAAACAATGAACACAGTGTTGAGAGGAAAGTTCCTAGCACTAAGAAATTCGAGACATCTCTTTCAAGCAACTTAATGGCTCACCTAAAAACCCTAGAAAAAAAAAAAAGAAGCAGACACACCAAAAAGGAAGAGACAGCTGGTAATAATCAAACTCAGGGCTGAAATCAATAAATTAGAAACAAATAAACAATTGAAAGAATCAATGAAACCAAGAGATGGTTTTTGAGAAAATCAACAAGCTCGACAAACCTTTAGCCAAGCTAACTAAAAGGCAGGAAGACACCATCCAAATCAACAAAATCAGAAATGAAAAGGGGGACATAACTACAGACACTGAGGAAATCCCAACAATCATTAATATTTACTTCAAAAGTCTATATGACAGGAAATTTGAAAATCTAAATGATATGTACAATAATCTTGATCGATTCCACTTACCTAAGCTGAATCAAGAAAATGGAAATCAATTAAATATTCTTATATCACCTAAAGAAATAAAAGCAATCATCACAATCTCCCATTGAAAAAAAATTCCCAGGACCAGATAGTTTCAGTGTAGAATTCTACCAGACATTCAAAGAAGACCTAATTCCATTGTCATCAAACTATTCCACAAAATAGAAACATAAGAAACACTACCAAACTCATTCTATGAAACCACAGTTACCTTGGTACTTAAACCTCACAAAGACCCAACAAAGCAAGGGAATTTCAGGCCAATCTCCCTTATGAAAATTGATGGAAAAATGCTCAACAAAATACTTGCAAACCGAATATAAGAACACATCAAAGATATCATCCACTATGACCAAGTAGGATTCATCCCAGTTATGCTGAGTTGGTTCAATATATGGAAATCCATCAATATGATGCACAATATTAACAAAATGAAAGAAAAAAGAACACATGATAATCTCCTTAGATGCTGAAAAAGCATTTGACAAAATCTAACATCCCTTCATGCTTAAAGTCTTGGAGAGATCAGGAATACAAGGCACATATCTAAACATAGTAAAGGCAGTATACAGTAAGCCTATAGCCAACATCAAAATAAATGGAGAGAAACTGAAATCATTCCCACTGAAATCAGGGACAAGGCAAGGCTGTCTACTCTCTCCATATCTCTTCAACATTGTTCTTGAAGTCCTAGCTAGAGCAATAAGACAATTGAAGGAGATCAAGGGGATACAAGTTGGAAAGAAAGAAGTCAAATTATCACTATTTGAAGATGAAATGGTAGTATAGCTGAGTGACCCTAAAAATTCTACCAGAAAACTCCTACAGCTGATAAAGACCTTCAGCAAATTGGCCGATACAAAATTAACTCAAAAAAAAAAAAAAAATCAGTAGCCCTACTATATACAAAAGACAAAAGGGCTGAGAAAGAAATTAGGGAAACAACTCCCTTTACAATAGCCACAAAAGTACCTTGGTGTAACACTAACCAAACAAGTCAAAGATTTGTATGAAATAAATTTCAAGTCTCTGAAGAAAGAATTAGAAGAAGATGTCAGAACGTGGAAAGATCTCCCATGCTCATGGCTTGGAAGGATTAACATAGTAAAAATGGCCATCTTACCAAAAGCAATCTACAGATTCAATGCAATTCCCAGCAAGTTACCAACATTATTCTTTACAGAACTTGAAAGAAAAATCCTTAACTTCATATGGAATAACAAAAAACCCAGAAATGTTAAAACAATCCTCTACAGTAAAAGATCATCTGGAAGTATCTCCATCTCTGACCTTAAGCTGTACTATAGAGCAGCATTAATAAAAACTGCATGGTACTGGCATAGAAACAGAATGGTGCATCAGTGGAACTGAACAGAAGACCCAGAAATAAACCCACACACTTATGGACACCTGATCTTTGACAAAGATGCCAAAACCATTCAATGGAAAATATAACATCTTCAACAAATGGTGCTAGTCTAAACTGGATATTTACATGTAGAAAATGCAAATAGATCCATACTTATCACCCTGCACAAAACTGAAGCCCAAGTGGATCAAAGACCACAACATAAAATCAGACACACTAAATTGATTAGAAGAAAAAGTGGGGAAGACCTTAGAACTCATTGGTACAGAACACCGATAGCACAGAGCAACAGTCAATAAATGGGACATCACGGAAATGAAAAGCTTCTGTAAAGCAAAGGACACCGTCATCAAACCAAATCGAATGCCTACAGTTTTTGAAAGAATCTTCGCCAACACTTTATCTGACAGAGAGCTAATATCCAGTATATATAAAGAACTAAAGAAGCTGAAAATCAACAAACCAAGTAATGCAACTAAAATATCGGGAACAGAGCTAAACAGAAAATTCTCAAATGAGGAATATCGAATGGCAGAGAAACAATTAAAGAAATGCTCAAGGTCATTTGCCATCAGGAAAATGCAAATAAAAACGACCCTGAGATTTCACCTTACCTTCTCAGCACCTCACAGAACCTTCTCCAAAGATAAGTTTGGGCAATATAAAAAACTCAAATGACAACACATGCTGGAAAGGTTGTGGAGAAAGGGGAACCCTCCTCCACTGCTGGTGGGAATGTAAACTTGTACAACCACTCTGGAAATCAGTCTGGCACTTCTTCAGACAACAGGAATAGTGCTTCCTCAAGATCCAGCTATACCACTCCTAGGCATATATCCAAAAGAGGCTCATGTACACAGTAAGTACATTTGCTCAACCATGTTTGTAGCAGCTTTATTTGTAAAAGCAAGAAGCTGGAAAAAACTCAGATGCCCCTCTACTGAAGAATGGATGCAGAAATTGTGGTACATCTATACAATGGAATATTACTCAGCAATGAAAACCTGCAAGGAGAAAAGTCCAAGTAATTTATAATGGCAAACCCATCAAAATCACACCTGGCTTCTCAACAGAGACCACAAAAGCCAGAAGGGCTTGGTGGGATATCATGAATATTCTAAGAGAACACAGATGTCAGCCCAGACTACTATACCCAGCCAAATTTTCAATCATCATAGAAAGGTAAACCAAGATATTCAAGAACAAAAACAAATTTAATCAGTATGTACTCCCCAAACCAGCCTTACAGAAGACACTAAAAGGAAAAAATACAACACAAGAAACTTAACTACATGTAGGAAAAGATGGGAAATAAAAAATCTCACTACAGCAAAACTAAAATTAGCCAAGCACACAAACACAGTACCATAACCAACATCAAAATCAAAGGACTTAACAGCCACAAGTCATTAATCTCTCTTCATCAATAGACTCAACTCTCCAATAAAAAGGCACAGACTAACAGAATGGGTGCATAAACAAGACCCAAAAATCTGTTGCTTAAAAGAAACACCACTAATTCACAAACACAGACATTATCTGAGAGTAAAGTGCTAGACATGGAGTTTCAAGCAAATGGAAACAGGAAACAAGCAAGAGTAGCCATTCTAATATTTAGTAAAACAGAATTACAACCAAAATTAATTTAAAAAAATGGGGAAGGTCACTGCATATTCATTAAAGGAAAATTCCACAAAGAAGACATCATAATTCTGAACATCTATGCCCCCAATACAAGTGCACACATATTTGTAAAAGAAACATTAATAAAACTTAACCACACATAGATTCTTACACATTAATAGTGGGAGACTTCAACACCGCACTCTCAACAAAGGACAGGTCAACAAAACTAAAATTAAACAAACAACAACAACAAAACTGATACTAGTATATGTGATGAATCAAATGGACAGAACAGATATCTAAAGAAATTTTCACTCAAAAATATAAGAATTTTATTTCTTCTCAGGACTGCAAGGAACCTCTTCCAAAAGAAACCATATATTTGGTCACAAAGCAAGCCTCAACAGATACAAGAAAATTGAAATTATAATTTGTTTCCTATCAGACCACCATTGACTCAAGCTGGACCACAACAACAGAAATAGCAAAACCCCTACACAAACATGTAAACTGAACAACTCTGTACTCAGTGATTAGAGAGTTCCTAAGTTTAATGAAAATGAAGGCAAAACATACCAAAAATTATGGGACACAATGAAAGCAGTGCTAAGAGGAAATTTCATAGCACTAAGTGTCATAAAAAAGAAAGCGAAACAGTTCACACAAGCAACTTAATGGCTCACCGGAAAGCCACGGGGGGTGGGGGGGGAGAAGCAGACACACCCCAGAGAAGTAGAAGGCTGGAAATAATCAAACTATGGGTTGAAATGAAAAAAATTAGAACCAAAGAGAGCAATTCAAAGAATCAAAGATTCCAAGAACTGCTTCTTTGAGAAAATCAACATGATAGACAAAACCTTAGCCAAACTAGCTAAAAAGCAGAGAGGCAAATCAACAAAATCAGAATTGTAAATGGAGAGAAAATAATAGACACTGAGGAAATACAATCATTATGTCTTACTTCAGAAGACTATACAGCACATAATTTGAAAATTTAAAAGAAATGGACAATTTTCTTGATCTATTTCAAGTACCAAATCTAAATCAATACCAGGTAAATAAATATTTTTTGTTGTGCCAGGTTCACGGGACCCTCAGAGACCATCAGGAGATGACTCGATGCAATTGCAAGAGAGCTTTATTACGAGAGCGATCGAACTTGGGACCCAAGTCTCACTGGCGCAGCAGTAGAGAAGTGGGACCCCGAGCTCTGAGTGAACAGGATTTTTAAAGGGAAAGTCTGTGAGCTGGGGGTTTCCATGGCAGCAAGCAGGGGGCACAAGCCTTGGCGTTACAGAGTTGGGTGAAGTTTAGCAGGGCGGGGTGACCTTTTCTGAGGCACATAATCACAATGGCTAAGGCATATAATCACATAGCTATTTTTCTAAACCATATCTGAAACATTAGGGAGAATTTTCCCACGTGATTCTCAACCAATTCCCATTAATTATTGCCAGGGATTTTGTCTCTATTTTCTACGAAGCATTTATTCTGTTATATTTCCTGAAGGCTGTTGCTTGGAGAGTTAACTTTGTTTTCTGCCAGGTGTACATTCTGTGATATTTCCTGGTACCTGAATTCAGTTCCCAGTCAAGATCTTTATTTCAAAATGGAGTTATATTCAGGCTATCTTAAGCTCTTCATTTTATATACCCTAATGAAATAGAAGCTGTCCTCAAAGCTCTTTCATCCAAAAATATGTCCAGGGCCAAATCTTTTCAGCACAGAATTTTACCAGACCTTCAAAGAAGACCTAATGCCAATACTCTTCAAACTATTTCACAAAATAGAAACAGAAGGAACATTACAAAACTCATTCTATGTGGTCACAATTACCTTGATACTTAAATCTCACAAAGAACAAACCAAGAAAGAATTTAGGAAAAATCTCACCTATGAATGTTGATGTAAAGTTACTCAACAAAATATTTACAAACAGAATACAAGAACACAGCAAAGATATCATCCAATTTGGCAGAGTAGGCTTCTTCCCAGATCCGCACGTGTGGATCAACATATGAAAATCCATCAATGTAATCCACCATATAAACAAACTGAAAGAAAAAAAAAAAAAAAACAGTTGTCCAACTCCTTAGATGCTGAAACAGCATTTGATAAAATCCAACACTCATTTATGATTAAAGTCCTGGAGAGACCAGGAATACAAGGCACTTACCTAAACATAACAAAGGCAATAAACAGCAAGCCTATTGCCAACATTAAACTCAACAGAGAGAAACGTATATCAATCTTATTGAAATCAAGGACAAGGCAAGGTTGTCCACAATCTCTGTATCTCTTCAATACAGTACTTGAAATCTTGGCTAGAGCAATAAGACAATTAAAGGAGATCAAGTGAATTTGATTCAGAAAGGAAGAAGTCAAAGTATCATATTTATACATGATATGATAGTATCCATGAGTGATACCAAAACTTCTACCAGGGATCTCCTAGAGCTGATAAAACTTCAGCCAAGCGGCTGTATACATAATTAACTCAAAAGAATAAGTAGCCCTCCTGTACAAAAGACAAAAGGACTGAGAAAGAAGTAAGGGAAACAACACCCTTCACAATAGCCACAAAGGACATAAAGTATTTTGGTGTAACTCTAACCAAGCAAGTCAATGACTTGCATGAAAAACAAAATCAAAATAAAACAAAAAACTTCAAGTCTCTGAAGAAAGAAATTGAAGAAGAATCAGAAGATGGAAATATTGCCCATGCTCATGGCAAGGCAAGATTAACATAGTAAAAATGTGTATTTTATAAAAGGCAATCTACAAACTCAATGCAATTCCCATCGAATTACCAAGATAATTCTTTACGGACTTTGAAATAAAAATTCTCAAATTCATATTGAATAACAAGAAACCCAGAATATCTATAAAAGTGCTGTACAATAAAAGATCTGACAGTATCTCTATCCCTGATTTGAAGGTTTACTATAGAACAACAGGAATAAAAACTGCATGTTACTGGCATAGAAACAGAATGGTAGATCAATGCAATAGATTAGAATAGCCAGAAATAAACCCAACACACCTATGGACAACAGATTTTTTTATAAAGATGCCAAAACAATACAATGGAAAAAAATGATAGAATCTTCAACAAATGGTGCTAGTCTGATTGGATGTCTACATGTAAAAAAATGCAAACAGACTCATATCTATCACCCTGCACAAAAATAAAGTCCAAGTGGATCAAAGGTCTAAACATAAAACCAGACACACTAAATGTGCTGGAAGAAAAAGTGGGGTAGGACCTCAAACTCATTGGCACAAGAGACAATTTTCTGAACAGAACACCAACAGCTCAGGCTCTAAGATCTACAATCAATAAATTGGATCTTGTGAAACTGAAAATATTCTGTAAAGCATAGGACACTCTCCACAGAACAAAAGGACAACCTACAGACTGAATAGATCTTCAACAACCCTTCATCTGATAGGGGAATAATATCCAGAATATATTAAGAACTCAAGAAGTTAGACACCAACAAATAATACAATTAATAACGGGCTACAGAACTAAGTAGCAAATTCTCAAGAGAAGAGTAGCAAATGGCAGAGAAACACTTAAAGAAATGACATGAACTGATTGGCCTGCTCTTTAATTACCTCCCCCTGAGGGGGAAGCAGCATTACCAGGACACAGAAGAAGACAACGCAGCCACTCATGATGAGACCTAATTGACTAGGATCAGAAGTAAGGAAAAGAAGTCCTCCCCTATCAGTGGACTTGGGGAAGGGCATGCATTCAGAGGGTGGAGGAAGGGAGGGATTGGGATGGGAGGAGGGAGGGAACCACTGGGGGGATACAAAGTGAATAAAGTGTAATTAATAAAGAAAAAAATCAAAAAATAAAAAAGAAATGTTTAACATCCTTCCTTAGTCATAAGGGAAATGTAAGTCAAAACGACCCTAAGATTTCACCTTATACCCATCAGAATGCCTAAGATAAAAAAAACTCAAGTGACAATATATGCTGGAGAAGGTGTGAAGAAAGGAGAACGCTCCTCCATTGCTGTTGGGAATTAAACTTGTACAACCACTTTTAAATCAATCTGGTTCTTTCTCAGAAAATTGGGAATAGCACTTCCTCAAGATCCATCTGTACCACTCCTGGGCATATACCTCAAAGTTGTTCCACCATTCAATAAGAACATTTGCTCTACTATTTTCATATCAGCTTTATTTGTAATAGTCAGTATCTAGAAACAACCCAGAGGTACCTCAGTGGAGAAATGGATACAGAGACTGTGGTACATCTACAAAATAGAATACTACTCAGCTATTAAAAACAATGAAGTTTGCAGACAAATGGATGACACTAAAGGAGATCATCCTGAGGTGAACCAAAATCAGGAAGACACGCAATGGAATACATTCACTAATAAGTGGATTTTAGCCATAGAATACAGGACAACCATGTACAGACCTAATGAATCTAAACACTAAGGATGACCTTAGGCAGGATGCTTAAATATCATTTATAATGTCAAAATGGATAGACAGTGGAAGAGATGGAAGAGAGGAAAAATGATGGAAGTCTAATATTGAGGGTCCTCTGAAAGGAATCTCTCAACAAGGGATTGAACCAGATGCTAAGACTCAGAGACAAACTTTGGGCAGAGTGCAAGAAGTCTTATGGAGGAAAACAAGGGTGGGATTAGAGGAACATGGAGGGGACAGGAGCCCCACAAGGAGACCAACAAAACTAAATATCTGAGCCCACCGTCTTCTGCAGAGACTGATGTACCAACTGAAGATCATGCATGGAGAGGACATTGACCCCTGTTCAGATGTGGCCTATTAGAAGCTTTGTCTAGATGTCTGCATGTGGATCTCAGAGTGAGGGCATCAGGGACTGCCTCTATAATGAACTCAGTTCACTGCTCTCTGATCATTCCCTCTTGATGATGCAACCTTACCAGGCCACGGAAGAAGAGGATACAAGCAGTCCTGATGCAAATTAACAAGCTATTGGTATGTGGCAATGATGGAGAACTTCCCTTTTCAGTGGACTTGGGAAAGGGGATGAGGGGAAGAGGGAGGGAGGGTAGGACTGGGGGAGTTGAAAGAGTAGGCTTCAATTGGGATATATAATGAATAAATTGTGAAAAATAAATAAAAAGAATTAATAATGGGAATAATAATAAAATATATTTATCAATCTTGAAAATGATGTCAGTGGGACATTTCTACAAAGAGAGTAAATTAAGATTTGCATTTTAGTAAGATCATTGCATAGCATGATATATGTTTAAACAGAAGACAGACGTCTGGAATTGTATATCTCTTCAATCATGCTTGAATAACAAGTATAATTGATAAATGTTTATTTTTAATGGACCTACAATAATAATAGAAAAACTACAGTAATCAGTTTTAACATTTTGTATCAACTTGTTTTCTGTATTTTTCACTCAAATATATAATTTTACATTATAGGTGTTTTGGTTGTGTATTGTTTCTTGTAAACCATATAGAACAAATTGTTCCTTTTGTACCATAAACCCACAAATTCATATGCACAATATAATATGAATTATGAGGCCTATAACACATAATTGTATAAACAATATTAGGGGAGAAACAGTTAAACAGAATCAAACGGCCACTTGTAATTAAGTATAACACCAGAGAGGGTTGTAGAGTATTGTCTGCTTTAAAGTCTGAAGGAAGTCAACATTTTGTCTTAGACAACAATCAAAAATTAAATTTGATGTTGGAAGAAATAAAAATTTCTTCAGGTGTCATAGCACATAACAAAATTGTCTTGTCTGGAATATAGAAGATATGGCAACCATAAAATGGAAGAGAAAAAATATTTATAGAGCTACACAGAGAAAAGTCACATCAAAAATAATCACTTGGTAGCAGGGTGCATTATAACACAGAACAACAGTATTCTTGAAATACATATCAAAAATATGTTTTAAAAGGACATTAAAAAATAAAATATAAGGAGGCCTAGTATGGCAGTGACCAGCACCTACCTTATCTGAGGTTAGCAGGATCCAAAACTCCAAAACTGGTGAGTTGGGGGGGTGGGGGCGGAGACAGCTGAAGCCAGAATATCTACATTGAGGCTTAGTGAGTCAGAGGGGACAATCCATTAGCTGGGACAGTTTTGATCCAGGGCCTGAGAGTGGGGAATATTCTAACCCCCTGCACTTTCTCATGCCCCAAGCATGGGCATAGCTGCTTGGTTGATGTGGCAGGCCTCCCTGCTCTGCTAAGGGTGCAGTAGTTGCCCCAAGCACAAGCCTCCCTGCTAGGTTACCCAGATTGCAGTGGTGACTGTATAAGCCTCCCAGGTCTGTGTATGGTGGGCAGTTGCTGCCCCAAACAGAAGCCTCCTTGCTCAGTGACTGAGACAGGAGAGGTGGCTGTCTCAAGCAGCAGCTTCCATGCTCATTGACTGAGACTGCAGAGGTGGCTGCCTTAAGTACAGGTCTCTGTGCCCAGTGGACAAACACTGGGTACCAGTGAGCTGACAGATCTCCTACACTTTCATTTGATCCTGCAGGCCAAAATCTGAGCGTAGAGAACACAGCAAACCCTGTGCTTTCGAATTAAGCCTGCAAGCGTGTGCCTTCAAGTGAGTGCATGCAGACCCCCACATCCAGGTTCCCTCTACACTAGCAGCCAGACATAGGATCTCTCCCACAAACACACACAATGCAGGCAATATAGGTATCCTTGGGACAGTGTTCTCAACCTCAACATTGAAGCCCCTGTTCTGTGGGTCTTCCAGTGGAATCAAGGCAAACAATTCCTGGAGCCAAGTGCAACCCAAAAGATCTAAATATCTGCAGAAGACTACTACAGGCCTGTGGGACACTGAGGCATTCACAGCTCCTACATATGCACATTGTGACTGGAAACAGTGCCAACATACACACCTGTGGCTACGCTCCACCATTCCAGGCACCTACACACTCTAGCACCCTGTCCTTCAAGGCATACTTCCATGCACACCCCCTCACTTACACACGTCTACAGTCAATCATCCTCCATTAGCTACAGCTGAAACACCAACATCCACTCTAGAATAGGTGGTCCTTTCTCATGTTCCTGAAAGATACTCCAGACACCAGAGACAGACAGACCCAGTCGGAAGTACAGACTCCATGAGCAAACAGCAAGGGTTACAAATAAACACATGGTTAGAGGGCAACATAGGAACACATCCAACAAAAATCAGGACATCATGGCTTCAATAAAACCCCGAAAAACTATAGATATATTTTTAAGCTATATATGTATATTTATTTTTTAATTCTTTATTAATTACACTTTATTCACTTTGTATCCCATCTGTGGTTCCCTCCCTCCTCCCATCCCAATCCCTCCCTTCCTCCACTGTCTGTATGCATGTCCCTCCCCAAGTCCACTGATAGGGGAGGACTTCTTTTCCTTACTTCTGATTCTAGTCAAATAGGTCTCATCAGGAGTGGCTGCATTTTCTTCTTCTGTGGCCTGGTAATGTTGCTTCCCCCTCAGGAGAAAGTAAGTAAAGTACAGGCCAATCAGTTCATGTCAGGGGCAGTCCCTTTTCCTATTACAATGGAACCCACTTGGATACTGAACTGCCATGGGCTACATCTGTGCGGGGGTCTTATGTTATCTCCATGCATAGTCCTTGGTTAGAGAATCAGTCTCAGGAAAGACTCCTGTGCTCAGATTTTTTTGGTTCTGTTGCTCTCCTGTGGAGTTCCTGTCCTCTCTAGATCTTACTGGTTCCCACTTCTTTCCTAAGATTCCTTGCACTCTGCTTAAAGGTTGCCCATAAGTCTCAGCATCTGCATTGATAGTCTGCAGGGCAGAGTCTTTCAGAGGTCCTTTATGGAAGGATTTTGATTTGTTCCCTCTTTTCTCCTTCTTCTGATGCCCATCCTCTTTGCCTTTCTGGATAGGAATTGAGCTTTTTAGCAAGAGTCCTCCCTCTTGATTAGTTTCTTTAGGTGTACAGATTTTAGTAGGTTTATCCTATATTATAGGTCTATATGAGTGAGTATATAATATGTGTGTCTTTCTGATTCTGGGATATCTCACTCAGGAGGATCTTTTCCAGATCCCACCATTTACCTGCAAATTTCATTATATCCCTGTTTTTTTATTGCTGAATAATATTCCATTGTGTAGATGTACTACAATTTCTGTATCCATTCCTCCACTGAGGGGCATCTGAGCTGTTTCCAGCTTCTGGCTATTACAAATAAGGCTGCTATAATCATGGTTGAGCAAATGTCCTTATTGTGTACTTGAGCATCTTTTGGGTATATGCCTAGGAGTGGTATAGCTGGCTCTTGAGGAAGCACTATTCCTAGTTGTCTGAAGAAGCGCCAGAATGATTTCCAGAGTGGTTGTACAAGTTTACATTCCCACCAGCAGTGGAGGAGGGTTCCCCTTTCTCCACAACTTCTCCAGCATGTGTTGTCACTTGAGTTTTTGATATTAGCCATTCTGATGGGTGTAAGGTGAAATCTCAGGGTCGTTTTGATTTGCATTTCCTTCATGACTAAGGACGTTGAACATTTCTTTAAGTGTTTCTCTGCCACTCGATATTCCTCTATTGAGAATTCACTGTTTGGCTCTGTACTACATTTTTAATTGGATTACTTGATTTGTTGCTGTTTAACTTCTTGAGTTCTTCATATATACTGGATATTAGTCCTCTGTCAGATATAGGGTTGGTGAAGATCCTTTCCCAATCTGTAGGTAGTCATTTTGTTCTGATGACAGTGTCCTTTGTCTTGACCTCATTGGCACAGGAGACAACTTCCTAAACAGAGCACCAACAGCACAGGTTCTAAGAGCAACAATCAGATATTTTTTTCTATATTTCTAATTTTATTTGGTTACTATGAAAAGATACAGAGTGAAGTAACTTGTTTAAAAATTTTTTAATTACACTTTATTCACTTTGTATTCCCCATAAACTCCTCCCTCCTCCCCTCCCAATCAAACGTTCCCTCCCCCTTCTCCATGCTTGCCATTGGAAACACAGGAAAATGATCTAAATTCTATTCTTATCAAGTTATTAGAAACACAGAAAGGGGAAACAAAGCTCTCAAAGAAATTTAGAAAAATGCAACTGAGGGCGGAGCCAAGATGGTGACAAGCACACACAGTTTCCGAGCTGTGGAAGAGATTAAGTTCTGAGTTGTGAGTGGAAGGACTTCTGAAGCCAGGGAAAAGACAGAGAGACTTTCTAAACAACAGGGAACATCACAGGAGGTGAAAACCTTGGTCTCGGATCACCTGGGGACTTGTTTGTTGAAGGTGAGAAACAATCCCTTGATCTCCCGGCACTCCCCTCCCCCAGACCTCCCTCCTCCTCGGCGCAGTAGACTTGTCATTCTCAGCACAGACCTAACTGCCTGGGGTCTGCAGCCACTGAGACGGAGCCCCAAGCCCTTTAGTAGCAAAGGCAAGCAGTACTTGTCTTGGAGTCCCAGATTCGCACAGCAGCTGCACCATCCTCCAAGGGCGCGAGTCTGCTAGATGTCATAATAGCTCCGCAGGAGCGCCATCACTGAATGTACTGCCCGCCCAATCCTACAGTGAAAGAGAATATGCTATATACTCACCAAAACCAGGCAGAAACACCATACAAGCTAGACACACCAGGCGCTGGGCCTCCCAAGCTTGGAGAGCACAGTGAAGAGACCCCAGAACTTCCCAGAAAGCATCTGGACTAGCAACCCAGTCTCCAGTTACAGCTGGACTTTCTAACCTGGCGGCAGAGCAGCACTGAGCTGGCAGGGCACATCACCCCTCCAGTCTAAGACTAACCAGGGCCAAACCAGAGAACAGAAAGCCTGATTACCCCGATTCCTACTGATGTGACCACCCTGAAATCTCCAGCTGCAGCAAGACCTCATAACCTGGCAGTGACAGCAGCACAGAACTGGTAGAGCACATCAAAGAAGGAGGGCCAAACCAGAGAGCAGAGAGCCCGGATACCCTGATCTCTGCCAAGTGACCTGCCTGTAAGTGAGTGCACCTTTGAGAATCTGTAGATCCCCAGATCCTGGGTCCGTCTAAAACAGAAGCCAGGCATCGAACCCTCTCCCACACATATACCCACTTTGGGAAGCAGAGGGGCACTTGGAACATTGAAGTTCCTGCTCTGTGGGTCTAATTGAGGAGTTAAGGCAGTTAATGCCAGAAATTGCACTGCGATCATCACTAGCGCCTGCGACATATACAGTGCAGAGCCCCTCCCACACACTCAAGGGTTCAACATTAGCCATCACTCTGTCCCTCGAGACACAGGCCCACGCACACCTCCACACACACACACACACACACACACACACACACACACACACACTTGCATTTGCCCCGTCTGCGCCTGCGTACTTTCCTCCCACAGGTACAGCTAGTCCTCAGCACACGCTAAGGACACGGGACCTCTCTCAGCTTCCTGAAGAATTCTCCAGACTCCAGAGAGAGACAGTACCAGTCTGATCTGCAGAATCCAAAAACAAACAGGGAAGGTCTCAGACAAGCCAATGGCCAGGGGTAGGCGAAAGAACACTTCCAACATAAATCAGGACATCATGACTTCACCAGGAAACCTCAAAATCGATGGATACTCCAATTCATCAGAAGCACAGGAAAATGACCTTAAAGCCATGCTTACCCAATTATTTGAAGATCATAAGGAGGAAATGAACAAATCTTTCAAAGAGTTGGCCAGTCAATTGGAGGTAAAGTAAGAAGAAATAGACAAAACTCTTAAAGAAACAAAGGCAAACATAGCCAAACAAATAGAGGCACAAGTAGAGATAAAATTAGTGGCATATAAAAAGGAAATGAACAAAAAAATAGAGTCCATCGTAGAGAGACAGGAATCAAAATTCAAACACATGAAAGAAATGTTGCAAGGCATGAAAACAGAATTAGAATCAATAAAGAAAACACAAAATGAGAAAACCCTTGATCTGGAGAACTTGGAGAAAAGATCAGGAAACACAAAAGTAAGCATCACCAACAGAATACAAGAGATGGAAGAGAGAATCTCTGGAGCTGAAGACACACTTGCAGAAATTGATACTTCTCTCAAAGAAAAAGTAAAATCAGAAAAGTTCCAATCACAAAATATCCAAGAAATGAAGGATGCTATGAAAAGACAAAATCTAAGAATAATAGGAATTGATGAAAAAGAAGACTCCAGGCTCCAAGGTCCAGAAAATATTTTCAAGAAAATCATAGAAGAAAATTTTCCCAACTTAAAGAAAGACATGTCCATAAATATACAAGAGGCCTACAGAACACCAAATAGACTAGACCAGAAAAGAAACACATCATGTCACCTCATAGTCAAAACACTAAATCTACAGATCAAAGAAATATATTAAAAGCAGCAAGGGAAAAAGGCCAAGTAACATATGAAGGTAGACCTATCAGAATCACACCAGACTTCTCATCAGAATCTATGAAAGCCAGAAGGGCCTGGGCAAGTATCATGGAGACTCTAAGAGATCACAAATGTCAACCCAGACTACTATACCCTGCAAAGCTTTCAATCAACATAGATGGAGAAAACACAATATTTCATGACAAAACTAAATTTACGCAATATCTATACAGCAAACCAACCCTACAGAAGATACTAGAAGGAAAACTCCAATCAAACAACAATGAATTCACCCAAGAAAACAGTGCATACAGATAATATCCCAACAAAAATGTAAAGAAAACAAGCAATGAAACAGGGTAAGATCACTGACTTCATTACAAAAGGAACTAACATGCATTTGTCACTATTATCTATGAATATTAATGGACTCAACTCACCAATAAAAAGACACAGGCTAACAGAATGGTTACGGAAACAGGATCCAATATTCTGTTGTATACAAGAAACACACCTATGCAACAAAGATAAACACTACCTCAGAGTAAAGAGATGGAAAAATGTTTTTCAAGCAAATGGTTCCAGAAAACAAGCTGGACTAGCCATCCTAATATCTAATAAAATAGACTTCCATCCAAAGTTAATCAAAAAAGATAAGGAGGGCCACTATATTCTCATCAAAGGAAAAATCCACCAAGAGGACATCACAATCTTGAATATCTATGCCCCAAATACAAGAGCACCTACATTCATAAATGAAACATTATTAAAGCTTAAATCATACATTAATCCTAATACCTTAATGGTGGGAGACTTAAACACCCCACTCTCATCAAGGGACAGATCAACCAGACAGACACCAAATAGGGAAATAAAAACACTCACAGAATCCCTAATTCAAATGGACCTAATAGATGTCTACAGATCTTTTCACCCAAACTCAAAAGAGTACACCTTCTTTTCAGCACCACATGGAAACTTCTCCAAAATAGACCATATAGTGGGTCACAAAGCAAACCTCAACAGATACAAAAGGATTGAAATAATACCTTGCATACTATCTGACCACCATGGACTAAAGCTGGACATTAACAACAACAGAAACAACAAAGAGCCAACATGCACATGGAAACTGAACAACTTACTACTCAATGACAGGTGGGTTAAGGAAGAAATAAAGAAAGAAATTAAAGACTTCCTAGAATTCAATGAAAATGAAGGTACAACATACCCAAATTTATGGGACACATTGAAAGCAATGCTCAGAGGAAAATTTATAGCACTAAGTGCCTACAAGAAGAAATCCATAACATCACATACAAACAACTTAATGGCCCAACTGAAAACCCTAGAAAAAAAAAGAAGCAGATACACCCAAGAGGAGCAGACGTCTGGAAATAATCAAACTCAGGGCAGAAATCAAGCAATTAGAAACAAATAAAACGATCCAAAGAAGCAATGAAACAAAAAGTTGGTTCTTTTAGAAAATCAACAAGAGAGACAAACCCTTAGCCAAACTAACTAAAAAGCAGAGAGAAGCTATCCAAGTCAGCAAAATCAGAAAGGAAAATGGGTACATAACTACAGACACTGAGGAAATCCAAACGATTATTAGATCATACTACAAAAGCCTATATGCCACAAAATTTGAAAATCTAAATGAAATGGATAATTTTGTTGACAGATTCCATCTTCCAAAATTAAGTCAAGATCAGGTAGAAAGACTGAATAGCCCTATAACTCTCAAGGAAATTGAAGCAGTCATTAACAGTCTCCCCTCCAAAAAAAGCACTGGACCAGATGGCTTTAGTGCAGAATTCTACAAGACCTTCAAAGAAGTGCTAACACCAATTCTCCTCAAACTATTCCACAAAATTGAAACAGAAGGAACACTACCAAACTCATTCTATGAAGCCACAGTCACCTTGATACCTAAACCACACAAAGATCCAACAAAAAAAGAGAACTTCAGACCTATCTCTCTTATGAACATTGACACAAAAATGCTCAATAAAATACTTGCAAACCGAATCCAAGAACACATCAAAGATATCATCCACCATGACCAAGTAGGCTTCAACCCAGGCATGCAAGGGTGGTTCAACATATGGAAATCCATCAATGTAATCCACCACATAAACAAATAAGGAGAAAAACCACATGATCATCTCCTTAGATGGTGAAAAAGCATTTGACAAAGTTCAACACCCATTCAGGTTTAAAGTCTTGGAGAGATCAGGGATACAAAGCACATACCTAAAGATAATAAAGTCAATATACAGCAAGCCTATAGCCAACATCAAACTTAATGGAGAGAAACTTAAATCAATCCCACTGAAATCAGGGACAAGACAAGGCTGCCCATTGTCTCCATATCTCTTCAACATAGTACTTGAAGTCCTAGCCAGAGCAATAAGACAACTAAAGGAGATCAAGGGGATACAAATTAGAAAGGAAGAAGTCAAAGTGTCACTATTTGCAGATGATATGATAGTATACATGAGCGACCCCAAAGATTCAAACAGAGAACTCCTTCAGCTGATAAACACCTTCAGTAAAGTGGCAGGGTACAAAATCAACTCAAAAAAATCAGAAGCCCTCTTGTATAACAAAGACAAAAAGGCTGAGAACGAAATTAGGGCAACAACACCCTTCACAATAGCCACTAATAACATAAAGTACCTTGGTGTGACTCTAACTAAGCAAGTGAAAGACCTGTTTGAGAAAAACTTCAAGTCTCTGAAGAAAGGAATCGAAGAAGATATCAGAAGATGGAAAGATCTCCCATGCTCATGGATTGGTAGGATTAAAATTGTGAAAATGGCCATCCTGCCAAAAGCAATCTACAGATTCAATCCAATTCCCATCAAAATACCAACTCAATTGTTTACAGACCTTGAAAAAAAGATTCTCAGCTTCATATGGAGAAAAAAAAAACCCAGAATCTTCAAAACGATCCTGTACAACAACAGATCATCTGGAGGTATCTCCATCCCCATTCTCAATGTGTACTACAGGGCAACAGTAATAAAAACTGCATGGTATTGCCATAGAAACAGAAAGGAGGATCCATGGAACCACATAGAAGACCCAGAAATAAACCCATACACTTATGAATACTCAATATTTGATAAAGAAGCCAAATACATTCAATGGAAAAAAGACAGCATCTTCAACAAATGGTGCTGGACCAACTGGATGTCTACATGCAGAAAAATGAAAATAGATCCATATTTATCACCCTACACAAAACTAAAGTCAAAGTGGATCAAGGACCTGAACATAAAATCAGATACTCTAAATCAGTTGGAAAAAAATTGGGGAACAGCCTAGAACTCATTGGCACAGGAGAAAACTTCCTGAACAGAACACCAACAGCACAGGCTCTAAGAGCAACAATTAATAAACGGGACCTCATAAAACTGAAAAGCTTCTGTAAAGCAAAAGACACTGTCTTCAAAACAAATAGACAGCCTACAGATTGGGAAAGAATCTTCACCAACCCTTTATCTGACAGAGGGCTAATATCCAGTATATATATAGAACTAAAGAAGCAGAAAAGCAACAAACCAAGTAATCCAATTAAAAAATGGGGAACAGAGCTAAACAGAGAATTCTCAAAGAGGAACATTGAATGGCAGAGAAACACTTAAAGAAATGCTCAACCTCATTAGCCATTAGGAAAATGCAAATCAAAACAACCCTAAGATTTCACCTTACATACATCAGAATGGCCAAGATGAAAAACTCAAGTGATAGCACATCCTGGAGAGGTTGTGGAGAAAAGGGAACTCTCCTCCATTGCTGGTGGGAATGTAAACTGGTACAACCACTTTGGAAGTCAATCTGGCACTTTCTCAGACAACTAGAAGTAGTGCTACCCCAAGACCCAGCTATACCACTCCTAGGTATATACCCAAAATTTTCTCAAGTACACAACAAGGACATTTGTTCAATCATGTTTGTAGCAGCTTTATTTGTAATAGCCAGAACTTGGAAACAACCCAGATCTCCATCAACGGAGGAATGGATACATAAATTGTGGTATTTTTACACAATGGAATACTACTCAGCAATCAAAAATGAGGAAAACCTGAAATTTGTAGGCAAGTGGTGGGATCTAGAAAAGATCATTCTGAGTGAAGTATTCCAGAAGGAGAAAGACAAACATGGTATATACTTTCTTATATAGACCTAGAAGAAATGATAAATATAATGAAATCTACACACCTAAAGAAGATAATCAAGAAAGTGGAAACAGGAGAGATGATGAATCCTCATTTAGAAAGACGAATGGGATGTGTATTGAACTTATGACAGGAGTCTACCATAAAAGGCAGCTGAAAGACTCTACCTAGCAGTGTTTCAAAGCAGACACTAAGACTCATAACCAAACCCTCGGCAGAGAGCAGGGAATCATATGAAAGAAGGGGAGTTAGTATGATATGGAAAGGATAGGAGCTCTACAAGGACCAAATATATCCAGGCACAGGGTCTTTTCTGAGACTGACACTCAACCAAGGATCATCTATGGATATAACCATATAATCTAGAACTTCTGCTCGGATGTGGCCTGTGGTAGCTCAGTAACTGAGTTGTTTTCCAAAGTAAGGGGAACAAGGAGTATTTCTAACAGGATCTCAAGGGCAGGCTCTTTGACCCCCCCCCCAGGGGAGGAGGAGTCCTGTTAGGCCACAGAGGAGGACTTTGCAGCCTGCTCTGAAGATACCTGATAAAACAGAGTCAAATGAAAGGGGAAGAGGCCCTCCCCTATCAGTGGACTTGGAAAGGGGCAGGGAGGAGACCAGGGAGGGAGTTTGGGGTTGGGGATGGAATGAGGGAGCAGGATACAGCTGGGACACAGAGTTAACAAAATGTAACTAAAAAGAAACATAAAATTAAAAAAAAAAACCTCTAGCAGCCTACAAAACAAAAAGAAAAATGCAACCAACCAAATAGAAACACAAGTGCAGTATATAGAGAAGAAGTGAACAACAACAACAAAGAGAGGTCATCATGGAAAGACAAGCATCTACAGTAAAACAGATGAAGGAAATGGTGCAAGACATGAAAATAGAATTAGAATAAATAAAGAAAACACAAACAGAAAATCCTGGAGCTGGAGAACTTTTAGAAAAAGTTAGGAACTACAAAGGTAAGCATCAACAAAAGAATACAAGAGATGGAAAAGAGAATCCAAGGCACTGAAAATACAATTACAGAAAATTGATACATCTCTCCAAGTAAAAATAAAATTGAAAGATTCCCAAACACGAAACATCCAAGAAATCAAGGACATCATGAAAAGACAAAAATCAAAGAATATAGGTATAGACAAAAAAGAAGATTCCAGGATCTAATGTCCAGAAAATATATTCAAGATAACTATAAAAAAAATTTCTAAACTAAATGAAAGAGATATCTATAAATATACAAGAGGCCTACAGAACACCAAATAGACTGGACCAGCAAAGAAATTCCACATGTCACATCATAGTCACAACACTAAATCTAAAAAATGAAGAAAAATATTAAAAGCAGCTAGGGAAAAAAAAAAAAAACAACAGGTAACACATAATGGTAGACCTATCAGAAATACACCAGACGTCTCAACAGAAACTATGAAATCCAGAACGACGTAGGCAGATGCAATGCAGATTCTAGGTCACCACAGATGCCAACCCAGACTACTATACCCTGCAAAGCTTTCAATCAACATAGCTGGAGAAAACAAAATATTCCATCACTAAAGTAAACTTAAACAATATCTACACAGTGAACAAGCCCTACAGAGGATACTAGAAGGAAAACTCAAATCTAAAGAAATCAACTACACCCAAGAAAACACAGGATATAGATAATTTCACAACAACAAAAAATAAAAAATAAAGGAAACAACCTTAGAAACACAGAAAGGGCTGGAAGAATATTTTCCAAGCAAAGAGATGCAGAAAACAAGCTTGGGTAGCTTTCCTAATATGTAATAAAAGAGACTTTCTACCAAAATTAATTCAAAAAGATGAGGAGGGGCACTTTATTCTCATCAACTGAAACCCTTAGATAAAATAGAATCAGGCACAAACTCCAAGCTGAAATCAATGCATTAGAAATAAAGAAAACAATTCAAAGAACCAATGAGACCAAGAGCTGGTTCTTTGAGAAAATCAACAAGATAGACAAAGCTATAGCCAAACTAACTAAAAGGCAGAGAGAAACTATCCAAATCATCAGAATCAAAAGCAAAAATGGGGCATAATGACAATCCATTAGAACTTACTACAAAAGCTAACATGCCACAAAATTTGAAAAATCAAAATGAACAATTTTCTTGACAGATTCCATTTGCCAAAATTAAATCAAGAACAGGTAAATAGATTAAATAATCCTATCCCCACTAGAAAATAGAAGCAGTCATCAAGTCTTTCTTCCACAAAACACCCATTTACAAATGCTTTCAGCCCAGATTTCTACCAGACTTTAAAGGAATGGCTAACTCTCTTTTTTCAAACTATTCCACAATATAGAAACAGAAGAAACATTACCAAACTAATTCTCTGAAGCCACAGTCACCTTGATACATAAACCACACAAAGACCCAACAACAACAACAACAACAACAACAAAAAAAAAACCTTCAGACCAATCTCTCTTATGAACACCGATGCAAACGTACTCAAAAAATACTCACAAACACAATCCAAGAACACATAAAAGATTTCATCCACCATGACCAGGTAGGCTTCATCCCAGGCATGCAAGTTCGGTTCAATATTTGCATATCCAACAATGTAATATATCACATAAACAAACTAAAGGAGGAAAGTCGCATGATCATCTCCTTAGATGCAGAAAAAGCATTTGACAAATATGTTCGGTTGTGGAGTCCCCTTGGAAATAAGAGTTACAGTGGCCATTAGAGGAGCTTTCCTATCTGTTTAATTGAAGCGTACTGCTTAGACAAGTGTGCTGTCTGGTTATTCACGTGGGATGTTAGAAAACAGACAAACAAAGTAAAGCATAGTATTGTCCCAGAACTAGGGCCATCTTCTTGATTTTTCCCAAACTTTGATATGTGCTTATTTTCCACACAAGCCCTGAACAATCAGCTTTCACCAGCCCAACATAAAGTTTACCTGAGAAAAGAGTTTTTGTTTTTCAGTTCTTTTGTGATTCTGAGGCTTTATTTTTGGATTCATCAGTAGATGGAAAATTTGAACATTAAAGTCTCAATGATGGATAATTTTTTAAAAATCAAACAATTCTAATTCTGTATGTATTTTCTTAATAACTTTTGTAACGGTATCAATTTTATCTATTGTTCCCAACTATTCCTATAAAAAAAAAGATCAACAATGAATAAATGGGACCTAATGAATCTGAAAAGCTTCTGTAAAGCAAAGAAAACAGTCATCAGAACAAAACGACAACCTACAGATCAGGAAAGGATCTTTAAAACCCTATATCTGACAGAGGGATATCAGAATGGCTACGAGCAAAAACTCAAGTGACAACACATGCTGGAGAGGATGTGGAGAAAGGGGAACCCTCCTCCATTGCTGTATAAACACTTTGGAAATCAATCTGGCACTTTTTCAGACAGTTAGGAATAATGCTACCTAAAAATGCAGCTATGTCACTCCTAGGCATTTTTTCCAAAAATTTGCAAGTGTACAACAAGGACATTTGCTCAACCATGTTCATAGCAACTTTATTCATAATATATAGAATATGGAAACAACCCAGATGTCCCTCAACCATGGAATAGATGCATAAATTGTGGTACAAAATGAAATACTATTCTGCAATTAAAAACAAGGAAATTATGAAATTTGCAGACGAATAGATGCAACTAGAAGAGATCTTCATGAGTGAGGTACCCCATAAGCAGAAAGATGTACATGGTATATACTCACTTATAAGTGGATAATAGATATATAATATATGATAAACATACTAAAATCTGTACACCTAAAGAAGCTAATCAAGAAGAAGGACCCTGGGTAAGATGATCAATACTCTTTCAGTAAGGCAAAAGGGATGGACAACAGAAGAGGGAGAAAACAAGGAACAAGACAGAAACTGACCACAGAGGGCCTCTGAATGACTCTTCCTGTCAGAGTATTAAAGAAGATGCTGAGACTAATAGACAAACTTTGATCAGAATGCAGGGAATCTTATGAAAGAAAAGGGAGATGAAAGATTTGGAGAGGACAGGAGCTCCACAAGGAGAGTAACATAACCAAAAATCTGGGCACAGGGGTCTTTTTTTTGTGACTGATACTCCAACCAAGGACCATGCATGGAGATAACCAAGCACCCATGCACAAATGTAGCAAATGGAAGCTCAGTCTTCAAATGGGTGACCTGGTAAGGGGAAAAGGAACCATGTCTGACATGAACTCAATGGCTGTCTCTTTGAGCATCTCCCCCTGAGGGTGGAACAGCCTTACCATGTCACACAGTAAGACAATACATCAAATCCTGATGAGAACTGATATGCTAGGATCAGACAGAATCAGGGGAAGACTGGCCCTCTCAGTGGACTGGGGCCGGGGTGTTGGGGAAAAGGGAGAGAGGGTGGGGTTGTGAGGGAAATAAGGAGGAGTCTACAGTTGGGATTCAAAATGAATTAATTGTAATTAATAAAAAGTAAATTATTTTTAAAAATAAAGAGAAATAAAAAATCATGACCATGTCATCAAAAATCTCCACTCTGCAATATTATTAGGCCAACAATTTTCACTTGCTTGTTCATGAGGGATTAATGTTTAACAAAACCTGAGTGAATATATGGATTATTTGTTCATATTTCAATTAATGGAAAGAAAACTTATTGGGGTTTACTAATTTAGTTTTTTGCCATGGTTAGTTTGTCACTTGGGAAGAATGACTCAGTGAAGAATTTTCTAGATTATGTTAGCCTGTATGTTTGGAGGATTGTCTTCTTAGTTAGCTTTCCAATAATTAAGTATGTATATATGCATTTCTCTGTGATCCTAACTGTGAATGTGCTAGCTTGCTGCTAAAAGTTCCCTTCCCTCGGACTTCCCACAATAAGCTGCAACCTAGAACTGTAAACTGAAATAAACTATTTTCTTGCTTGAATTACTTTATGGCATGGTACTTTATCATAACAACCAAAATGAATCTTGGACAAGAATACAATCCATCTTGCCAGAAAAAAAACAGAGGCAGGAATATGAGGCTGATGGTCAAATTGTGTTTGCAGTAGTAATCATAGATAGACAAATGCTGTTCTGCAACTAACTTTCTCCTCATTAAATCTGGGATTCCAACTGATAAACTAAAATTAAAGCTAGTTTAAGCTATTAATAATTAATGGCAATTTTATAATCCAAACTCATTCACTCTATCATTATAAATCTATTTTGGTATACCATCAAAAACAATTCTAAATAGGTATAAGGCTGGGGATTTTAAATATATTTTGGCCTAGATTTTATTTGTTCATTTATATATTTCTAGATTACAAAGTAACAGTTTTCTTTACATGCTTCAATCGGTTGAATTATTCCTTTTTTACCTTAATCTCTCTGGGGATTTTTTATTTTTTCTTCCTCATATGCTTTTTTTCATTTTATTCACTTTGTATCCCAGGTGTAGTCCCCTCCTTCACCCCCTACCTCCCTTCCTTATTTCCTTCTTCTAAGTCCACTGATAGGGGAGGTCCTCTTCTCCTTATATCTGACCCTAGCTCATCAGGTCTCATCAGGACTGTCTGCATTGACTTCCTCTGTGGCCTGGCAAGGCTGCTTCCCCCTCAGAGGGAGGTGATCAAAGAATCAGCCACTGAGTTCATGTCAGAGACAGTCCCTGTTTCCATTACTAGGGAATCTACTTGGATACTAAGCTGCCATAGGCTACATCTGTGCAGGGGTTCTAGGTTATCTCTAATGCATGGCCCTTGGTTGGAGTATCACTCTCAATACCCCTGGGCATAGATTTCTTGGTTTTGTTGCTTTTCTTTTGGAGCTCCTGTTCCCTCCATGTCTTTCATTTCTCCCCCTTCTTTCATAAGATCCCTGCACTCTGCTTAAAGTTTGGCTGGAAAGGATGTGGAGAAAGGGAAACCCTACTCCATTGCTGGTGGGAATGTAAATTTGTACAACCACTTTGGAAATAAATCTTGCACTTTCTCAGACAATTAGGAATAGTGCACCCTCAAGATCCAGCTATCTCACTCCTGGGCATATATCCAAAATATGCTCATGTACACAACAAGGACATTGGCTCAACCATGTTTGTAGTAGATTTATTTATAATAGTCAGAAGCTGGAAACAACCCAGATGTCCCTCAATGGAGGAATGGATACAGAAATTATGCTACATTTACACAATGGAATACTACTCAGCAATTAAAAACAAGGAAATTATGAAATTTGCAGGCAAATGGTAGGAACCAGAAAAGATCATCCTGAGTAAGGTATCCCAGGAGCAGAAAAACACAGATGGGTATATTCACTAACACTAAGTGGATATTAGACAAATAATATAGGATAAAGATAATAGGATCTGTCCATCTAACGAAGCTATGCAAGAAGGAGTACCATGTAAGATGATCATTCCTCACTCAGAAAGGCAAATGAAAATGAGCTGGACATCAAAAGAGGGAGAAAACAGGAAACAGGACAGGAGCTTATCACAGAGGGCCTCTTAGTTTTATTCTTTATTATTATTTATTGAAATTTATCACAGTGTATCTCATTGTAGCCCACTCCCTCCTCTACTGCCAGTCCAACCCTCAGTCTTTCTTCCCCCTTATGTCCCTTCCTTGTTCCTTTGATAGGGAAAGTCCTGCTCTACTATGATCTGACCCTAGTCTATCATATCAGTCTCATCAGGACTGTCTGGATCCTCTTACTCTGTGGCCTAGTTAGGCCTGCTCACCAGGGGGAGGTGATCAATGAACCATCCCTGAGTTCATGTTAGAAACAACCTCTGCTCATGTAGGGAACCTACATGGAGACTGAGCTGCTCATTGGCTACAACTGGGCAGGGGACCTAGGTCCTCCCCATGCATATTCCATGCTTGATTTATCTGTATCTGCAGGAACCCTTGAACCCTGATTTTTGGCTGTTTGTCTTCTTGTGGAGCTCCTGTCCTCTCCAAGATTTCTTATCTCCCCATTCTTCCAGAAGATTCCCTGTACTGTACCCAAACGTTGGCCATGAGTCTCAGCATTACCTTCCATACCCAGAAGGGTAGAGTCTTTCAGATACCCTCTGTGAAAGGGTCCTGTCCTGTTTCCTTTCTTCTCCTACTTCTGATTTATATCCTGTTTGACCTTCTGAATGAGGATTAAACATCTTCTCCTGGGTCCTCCTTGTTGTTTTTCTTCTTTAGAACAATAGATTTTAGTACGTTTGTTATATATTATATGGGTAATATTCACTTATAAGTGAGTATATTACATGCATGTCTTTCTGCTTCTGGGTTAACTTAAGTTGATCTTTTCTAGTTCCATCCATTTGCCTGCAAATTTCATGATTGCTTTGTTTTTACTAGCTGAGTAGTATTCCGAGTGTAAACTGACCAAAATTTCTATATCCGTTTCTCAGTTGAGGGACATCTAGGTTGATTCCTGATTCTGCCTATTATGAATAAATCTGGTGTGAACATAGTTCAGCAAATGTCTTTGCTTTATGTTTGTGAACATTTTGAATATACACCCAGGAGTGGTATAGCTGGATCTTGAGGTAGCACTATGCCTAATTGTCTGAGAAAATGCCAGATTGATTACCAAAGTGGTTGTACAAGATTGCATGCACCACCAGCAATGGAGGACGTTTCTCCTTTCCCCATTACCTCTCCAAAATTTGCTGTACCTTGATTTTGAGATCTTAGGCATTCTAATGGATATAAGATGGAATCCCAGAGTCTTTTTTATTGTTTATTATTATTAGTTACATTTTCTTAACTCTGTATCCCAGCTGTATCCCGCTCCCTTATTCCCTCCCAATCCCACCCTCCCTCCCTCAGCTTCTCCCTGCCCCTTTCTAAGTCCACAGGTTGGGGAGAACCTCCTCCCCTTTTGTCTGGCCCTGTTTTTATCAAGTATCTTCAGGGCTAGCTGCAAAGTCCTCCTCTGTGGCCTTGCAGGACTGCTCCTCCCTTGCGGGGGGGTTGGGGAGGTCAAAGAGCCTGCCATTGAGTTCCTGTCAGAGATAGTCCCTGTTCCCCTTACTATGGGAAACCAATTGGTTATTGAGCTACCACAAGCTTCGTCCAAGTAAAGGTTCTAGGTTATATCCATACATGGCCCTTGGTTGGAGAAACAGTTTCAAAAAAAAAAAAAAAAAAAAAAAAACCCTGTGCTCAGATATATTTGGTCCTTGTGGGGCTCCTATCCTTTCCCCATGATATCATTTCCCATATGACTAAGGACATAGAACATTTCTTTGTTTCTCTGCCATTCAATATTCCTCTATTGAAAATTCCCTATTTAGCTCTGTACCCCATTTTTTAATTGGATTATTCCTTTGTTGGTATTTAACTTCTTGACTTCTTTATATTTTCTGGATATTAGCCCTCTTTCAGATATAGTGTTGGTTTTATTTTCCAAGTTTGAGGTTGTCATTTTGTTCTGTTTTCTGTGTCCTTTGCACCAGAGAAGTTTTTCAGTTTCACAAGGTCTCATTTACTGTGTGGTGATCTTAGAGCCCATGCTTGTTGGTGTTCTGTTCAGGAAGTTGTCTCCTGTGCCAATGAGGTCAACGCTCTTCTCCAGTTTTTATTTTAACAGATTTACAGTGGTTGGTTTGAGGTCTTTGATCCACTTGGATATTAGTTTTGAGCAGAGTGATAAATATGGTTTATTTTCATTTTTCTCAATATAGATATCCAGTTAGATCAACACTATTTTTTGAAGATGCTTTTTTTCCTATTCTATATGTTTAGGTTCTTTTTCAAAAATCAAGAATCAGTAGGTGTGGGGGTTTCTTTCTGGGTCTTCAGTTGGATTCCATTTATCCATACCATACCACTTTGTTTTTTTTTTTTTTATTTGTTTGTGGTTTTGTTGTTGTTAGTTTGTTTTACTTTTGCTCTATATTACAGCTTGAGCTTAGGAATGGAAATATCTCCAGAAGATCTTTTATTTTATAAGATGATTTTACCTATTCTGTTTTTTGTTTGTTTGTTTATTTTTCTATATGAATTTGGGAATTGTTCTTAAAGCTCTGTGAAAAAATTGTGTCGGTATTTTAGAAGGAATTACATTGATTATGTAGATTGTTTTTTGTAGGATGTCCATTTTTACTACTGATTCTGCCTATACATGAGCATGGGAGATCTTTCCATTATCTGGTTTCTTCTACAATTTCTTTCTTCAGAGACTTGAATAATTTTTCATATAGGTCTTTTCCTTGGTTCGTTTTAATTACACCAAGTAACTTTCTTGTTATTTGTGGCTATTTCGAAGGGTATTGTTTCCCTAATTTCTTTCTCAGCCCTTTTGTCTTTTGTGTACTGGAGAGGTTCAGAATTTTGAGTTAATTTCATATCCAGCCACTTTACTGATGTGTTCATCAGCTGAGGGGTTCCCTGGTAGAAATTTGGGGGTCTCTTCTGTATACTATCTTATCATCTGCTAAAAGTGATACTTTGATTTCTTCATTTCCTGTTTGTATCCCCTTTACCTCCTTTGTTTGTCTTATTGCTCTCTCTAGGTCTTCAAATACTATGTTGAAGAGAAAATGAGAGTGTTGGCCATCTTGCCTTTTACCTGATTCAGTGGGATTGGTTTACTTTTCTCTCCATTCATTTAGATGTTGGGTATAGGCTTGATGTATATTGTTTTTACTATGTTTAAATATGTAAATTTTACCCCTGATCCCTCCAAAACTTTTAACATGATTGTGTGTTGGATTTTGTCAAATGCTTTTCTGGTGTGTAAGGAGATGATCATTTTGTTTTTTTTATTTCAGTTTGTTTATATGGTAACTTAAGTTAATGGATATCCTTATATTGAATCACTACTGCATTCTAGTTATGAGGCCTACTTGGTTGTGTTGGATGATTTCATTAATGTGTTTTGGGTTTGCAAGTATTTAATTGAGTATTTTTGCATCAATTATCATAAATGATATTGGCATGAAGGTTTCTTTCTTTGTTGGGTCTTTGTGCAGTTAAGGTATCAAGGTGAATGTGACTTCATAGAAGGGGGTTGGTAACACTCCTTCTGTTTCTATTTTGTAGAATAATTTAGGGAATGATGGTATAAGCTCTTCTTTGAAGGTATGATATAATTATGGGCTGAAATTGTCTTGATCTGGGCTTTCTTTGTATGGGAGTCTATTGATGAATGTCTTTGTTTCCTTAGGTGAAATGGGACTATTTAATTTATTTATTTAATCTTGAATCATGTTTGGTAAATGGAATCTATTAAGAAAAATTTTCGTTTCATTATATATTTTCAAATTTTGTTGGTTATAGGCTTTTGAAGTAGGACCTAATAATTCTTGGGTTTCCTCAATGTCTTTTGTTATATCCTTCTTTTCATTTCTAAGTTTGTTGATTTGTGAATAGCATCCCTGTCCCTTTTAGTTACTTTGGCTAAGGGTTTGTCTTTCTTGTTAAATTTTTCAAAGAACCAGCTTTGAGTTTGCTGATTCTTGGAACTGTTCTTTTTGTTTCTAATTTATTGATTTCCTCCCTGAGTTTGATATTTTTCAGCCATCTACTAGGCTTGGATATATCTGTTTATTTTTTTTCTCTAGTGATTTCAGGTGTGCCTTTAACTTTCTTGTATGAGATGTCTCAAATTTCTTTAGGATGGCACTTAGTGGTATGAACTTTTCTCTTACCACTGCTTTCATTGTGTCCCATTAGTTGGGTAAGTGGTACTTTCATTTTCACTGAATTCTAGTAAGTCTTTAATTGCTTTCTTTTAATTTCCCTGAGCCAGTTGTCATTTAGCAGAGAGTTGTTCAGTTTTCATATGTGTGTAAGCTTTTTTTCTATTTTGGTTATTGTTGAGGTCTAGTTTTGGATCATGGTGGTTTGGTACGATACAAAGGAATATTTCAATCTTCTTGTATATGTTGGGGATTACTTTGTGTCCAACTCTGTCAATTCATGAGAAGGTTCTGTGAGGTGCTGAGAAGAAGGTATACTCCTTTGTCTTTGGATGAAAAGTTCTGTAGATGTCTATTAGGTCCATTTGTATAAGACATCTGTAAATGTCATTGTTTCTATATTTAGCTTCTGTATCAATGATCTGTCCCTTGGTCAGAGTGGAGTGTTGAAGTCTTCCTCTCTTAAGGTGTTGGGGGTAAATGTGTGATTTAAGTTTTAATAATGGGTCTTTGACAAATGTGTGAGCCTTTGTGTTTAGTATGTAGATGTTCAGGATTGTGATGTGCTCTTGGTGGATTTTTCATTTGATGAGACTGAAGGGTCCCTCTCCATCTCTTTTGATTAATTTTGCTTTAAAGTCTATTTTATTTACTATTTGGATGGCTGCTGCAACTTGCTTCTTAGGTCTGTTTGCTTGGAAAACTTTTGTTCAGCCCTTTACTCTGAGGTAGTGTTTATCCTTGTTGCAGAGTTGTGTTGCCTCAATGGAGCAGAATGTCGGATTCTGTTTCTGGAACTATTCTTTTAGTCTGTGTCTTCTTATTGGAAAGTTGAGTATATTGATGTTGGTAGATATTAGGTACCAATGATTTTTAGTTACTTTTATTGTGGCGTTGGTAATGATGGTGTGTTTTTGTGTCTGTTTTATTTTATTTTATTTTTGATGGTGTCTTTATCCTGTTTTTTTTTTGTTTTTTTTTTTTTGTTTTTGGAGGGGGACAGGGGCTGTTGTAATTGATCTCATTGCGTTGGAGTTTTCTTTGTAGTATCTTCTATAGAGCTGAGTTGCTGTTTGTAAATTGTTTAAATTTAGTATGTTAAAGAATATTTTGTTTCTCCATCTATGTTGATTGAAAATTTTGCTGGGTATAGCAGTCTGGGTTGGTATCTGTGGTTTCTTAGTTTGTGCATGGTATCTGCCCAGACCCTTCTGGCTTTCATAATCTCTGTTATGAATTCTGGTGTGATTCTGATAGGTCTGCCATTATTTGTTATTTGGCTTTTTCCCCTGCTGTTTTTAATACTTTTCTTTGTTCACAGAGTTAGTGTTTCCGTTATTATGTGGTGTTAAGAATTCCTTTTCTGATCAAGTCTATCTGGTGCTCTACAGGCTTCTTGTATTTTTAAGGACATCTCTTTCTTTTTTTATTTAACTTTTATTAATTACACTTTATTCACTTTGTATCCCCCCATAAGCCCCACCCTCCTCCCCTCCTGATCCCACCCTTCCTCTCCCTTTTTCAAGCATGCCCCTCCCCAAGTCCACTGATAGGGGAGGTCCTCCTCTCCTTCTTTCTGATCTTAATCTATCAGTTCTTATCAGAAGTGGCTGCATTGTCATTTTCTGTGGCCTGGTAAGGCTGCTCCCCACTCATGGGGAGGTGATCAAAGAGCAGGCCAATCAGATTATGTCAGAGGCAGTCCCACTTCCCATTACTATGTAACCCACTAGGACACTGAACTGCCATGGGCTACATCTGTGCAGGGGATCTAGGTTATCTCCATGGACATCTCTTTCTTAAGGTTGGGGAAATTTACTTCTTTGATTTTCTCAAAAATATTTTCTGGTTCTTGGAGCCTGTATTCTTCTTTTTTGTCTATTCATATTGTTCTTAGGTTTTCTTTTCATGGTGTCCTTGATTTCTTGGATGTTTTGTGCTTGGAACTTTTCCAATTTTATTTATTATTTTTTGAGAAATGTATAAATTTCTGAAATTGTATCTTCAGAATATGAGATTCTTTCTTCCATCTTTTGTTTTATATTAGTACTGCTTATCTTTTTTTGGTTCCTGATGTCTTCTATGAGTTCTCTAATTCAAGGGTTTTCTGTGTGTTTTCTTTATTGTTTCTTGTTCTCTTTTCATATCTTGTACTATTTAATTCTTCTTTTTAAATGTGGATTGCTATCTGTACATGATAGCCTAATTTTTTTGTTTATTTCCTATTTAAGTTCCTCTACATTTTCTCTATTTCCTTTTAATGTAACACAAATCACTGCATAATTATAGATTTAAGACCTTTGTGAGTGTGTGTGTGTGTGTTTCAGCTACAACAGAATATCCTTTGATTTTTAGAGATTCTGGTGAAGCCATGATGTCTTGGTATTTGTTGCCTGTATTCTTATGCAAGCCTCTAACCATCTGGTTTTCTTCAGCTTTGACTGATTGTACCTGGATCTTGTACTGAAGCCTTGGTCCACCTGTCTCTGGCATCTCTAGTAGTCTCTGCTGTAATCACTGGCTCACTGTGAGCCAAGAATGCCAGGTAGCTGGGCTACAGGTAGAAAGATCTTAGAGGCTAGAGTTCCTCCAATGCCCCACTGGCTTCCTTAAGGTGGTAGAGATTGTAATTTGGTTCCCATTCCTGGCTCAGGTAAGCTGGGTTCACAGGTTGTACCGAGCTCCTTTTTCCAGATCCAGGTAGGCTAGGCTGCTAAGGAACAGGCAGAAAGATCTCTGAGCTACAGCTGCTGCAGTGCCCAGCAGACTTCTTTGGGGAGGACGAAATAGACCTTGGGTCCCATTCCTAGCTCAGCTCTGCTGGTTTTCTGTCTATGCCGGGTTTGCTGTTTCTAGCCTAGGTGATCCAAGCTGCTGAGGTGCTGGTGGAAAGATCTCTGTGCCTAGAGCTGCTCCAGTGCCTCACTGGCTTCCTTCAGATGATAGAGAATGTGGTTTGAGTCCTGTGCTTACCTGAGCTCTACTGTGTACACTGCTGTGCTGGCTGATTCTGACCAGGGTAAGCCAGAAAAGTAGGAATCTGGAAGAAGGGAGTCGTACTTGCCTCACAATACCAGAAGGTACCTCTTTTGCAGGATGGTGAGAGTGAGTGTCACTAGCTGCTAACACCAAGAAGGTGTCCACAGGATGGAAATTTTTCCACGGTTTGCCAGGTGGCCTGAAGATGGACCTTCAAGTATCCCTGTGGATTCTCCTCTCACCTGAAAAACACAGACTTTGAGGTTTGGGGTCTACAGTACAGCCTGTGGGTCACCCTGCTCTTACTGCTCTCACTGCATGTATTTTTCATTTTATTTATTTTGATTATG
The DNA here is from genome assembly GCF_907164565.1 of Psammomys obesus. Lineage (NCBI taxonomy): Eukaryota > Metazoa > Chordata > Mammalia > Rodentia > Muridae > Psammomys > Psammomys obesus. Next base: position 1,509,298 of record NW_026596402.1, read on the forward strand.
ATTATGTGTAAATGTGATACATGTGTGTTTCATTTTATTTATTTTGATCATGATTATGTGTGAATGTGATACATGTGTGTTTTTATGTGCAGATGAATTCACTCATTGGCATATATGCAGGACAGATGTTGTCATTGGAATGGTTTCTTCAATTTCTTTCCCACCATATTTTTCGAGACAGTCTGTAAGCAAACCTGGATCTCGCTCTTTTAGACAAACTGGAAGGACAACTACCTTCATAAGCTGCTTAACTCTGTTCCTCAGTACTAAAGTACAGGAAAATATGGCCATATCCAGGTTTTTATGTGGTTGCTGGGAATCCAAGCTTAGATTGCCATGCTTCTATAGTAAGCAATTTACCCATTGAACCATCCCAATGGCTCCTAGATACAAATATTTAACAATTATATGTGATTATTCTCATATGGGCAAATATATGATATTTGGCTTTATAGGTCTTGGTCATCTTACTCATTCCCATTTTTATACATTTACCTTCAAATTAATAATTCTGCTTTTATTAATGGTGGGATAATATTCCATTTTTATATTTATCACAATTTTCTTTTTTATTATTTTTTTAATATTAATCACAGGTTATTTACTTTGTATCCCATTTGTAGCCCCCTTCCTTATTCCCTCCCAATCCCACCCACTCTCTCTCTCATCTCCTCCTTGTCCCTTTGCAATTCCACTGCTAGGGGAGATCTTCCTCCCCTTCCATCTGACCCTAGCTTATCAGGTATCTTTGGGACTGGCTGCAATGTCCTCCTCTGTGGCCTAGCAAGGCTGTTCCTCCCTTGGGGGGCAGGAAGGTAAAGGAGCCAATCATTGAGTTCATGTCAGAAATAGTTCCTGTTCCCCTTACTAGATAAACCCACTTGGATACTGAACTACCATGGGCTACATCCTAGCAGGGTTCTAGGTCATATCCATACATGTTCCTTGGTTGGAGAAACAGTCTCATAAGGGAATCCCTTTTCCTTCATATATTTTGTCCTTGTGGAGCTCCTGTCCTCTCTAGATGATACTAACTCCCTTTTTCATCATATGATTCCCTGCACTCTACCAAAGGTTTGGTTATGAGTCTCAGCATATGCTTTGATAAGCTGCTAGGTAGAGTCTTTCAGAGGCCCTCTGCAGTGGGCTCCTGTCCTGTTTCTTGCATCAGTTTTTTTTTTTTTAATTTTATTTTTCTTACTAGTTACATTTTGTTAACTCTGTGTCCCAGCTGTATCCTGCTCCCTCATTCCCTCCCCAACCCCACGCTCCCTCTCTGGTCTGCTCCTTGCCCCTTTCCAAGTCCACTGATAGGGGAGGACCTCCTGGGAGAGCCTGCCCTTGAGATCATGTTAGAAATAGTCCTTGTTCCCCTTACTTTGGAAAACTACTTGGTTACTGAGCTACCACGGGCCACATCCGAGCAGAAGTTCTAGGTTATATCCATAGATGGTCCTTGGTTGAGTGTCAGTCTCAGAAAAGACCCTGTGCCCGGATATATTTGGTCCTTGTAGAGCTCCTATCCTATCCATATCATACTAACTCCCTTCTTTCATATGATTCCCTGCACTCTGCTGAGGGTTTGGTTATGAGTCTTATTGTCTGCTTTGAAACACTGCTAGAAAGACAAACATGCTATATACTCGCTTATATAGACCTACAAGATATGATAAACATAATGAAATCTACACACCTAAAGAAGATAATCAAGAAAGCAGACACGGGCGAAGATGATCAATCCTCATTTAGAAAGACAAATGGGATGTGCATTGAACGTATGATGGGAATCTACGGCAAAAGGCATCTGAAAGACTCTTGCATCAGTTTATAGACTTCTATGTTTTTTTCTATTTTGAATAGAGTATGAATAAAAGTAGATAAACAAGTATCTCTGTGGTAGAATATAGACTATGTGGACAAAAGTGGTATAGCTAGGTTATATGATATTTCTATTAGTCATCTCAATGGCAATGACTGCATTGATATTGGAAGAATTACAATATACAGTCTTCTGTATGTGTTCTTGAATATCTGTGTTGTTTAGAACAGTGAATGTGGAAGTGCTCAAAACCCAAGGATTACAAATATAAACACTTTCAACTTCTCTAATAGTACATATATAGTGATGTAGTCTTAAAAAAATAATCCTAAATATTTAATCACTGGTGATTAAGTATGCATAGATAGTAGGGGAGGAAGACTTCCTATATCAGTGGACGAGGGGAAAGGAATAGGGGAGAAAAACTGAGGGAAGGTGGGACTGGGAGGAGATTCGGGAGAAGGCTACAACTGGGATATAAAGTGAATAAATTATAAATAATATATTAGCAGTAATAATAATAATAGTAACACTAATAAGCAGTACAAATTTAAAAAAATCAAAACGTAATTTTATTCAGAGTAATAAACAAACACTTTGATTTTTTTAATGAGCTAGTGAATGAAATTTGTTATATAAATTATACTGAAATAATTAAGTCTCTTGTTTATAAAATTGAACATATTCAAGTAAACAAGAAAAAAACATAAAATATGATATTACCATAAGATAGTGACAGAGAATTAGTTTATGAGCAGCATTAATTTAGAGACTATTTAGGTTAAAATTTTGGAACAGGAAAACTTAAAATACACTGAAATTTTATAGTTCACACAAGGCTGAAGAAAAGATATTTTACATTCCATATAAATAGCTCATGTTAGAGGAAGGACTGGATGTTATTATTTCTAAAAGCAAGATAAAAAAAATGTTTGTATGTCAAACTTGAGAGTCAAAATATTGAGCTAAACTGAAGGGAAAAGCATGTATAATAATGAATTCATAAATACACTTTTATCCTTTTTTGGAGATGCATGACAACTTTTCAAGTTTGTTGAGATTTGCGTTCAAATTATAAACGTGTATTTTCTTTTTTTGGATTTTTACTACCACACAAAAACATAATTGTTTTGCATACTTGATACCACAAAGTTTAACATATTTGCACTATATTGTTTTGAAATCCAGTTCTTTGTAGTGAATCGTGTAAATCTATTTGCGCAGTTCCTTTTTTAGTGTATTAAATGAGTTCTCTATTCTCTTCAAACTCACTGAGTTTCTTTGACATAGTTGTTTACTTACTTCTGAGTACTTCCCCATTTATTATTACCTGATCTCTTTCTGGCATTTCATTTTAAATATTTGAAATTATAGTTTTATGTCTTGGTGGTTGCTGAGATTATATTATTCATTCAAAAATGGGGTTTTCCTTATGGAGTTCCTGTCCTCTCCAGATCCTACTATTTCCCACTTCTTACATAAGATTCTATGCACATCTGCCCAACAGTTGGCCATAAGTCTCAGCATCTGCTTTGATAGTCTGCAGGGCAGAGCCTTTCAGAGACCCTCTGTGGCAGGTTCCTAGCTTGTTTCCTGTTTTCTTCTTCTTCTGATGTACATCCTCTTTGCCTTTCAGGATTGGGATTGAGCATTTTAGTCAGAGTCCGCAACAGAACCAGAAAATTTGAACACAGGGGTCTTCCCAGAGATTCATACTCCAACCAAGTACCATGCATGGAGATAACCTAGAACCTATGCACAGATGTAGCCCATGGCAGTTTAATGTCCAAGTGGATTACATAGTGATGGGAAGACAGACTGCCTCTGACATAATCTGATTGGCCTGCTCTTTGATCACCTCCCCCTGAGGGGGGAGCAGCCTTACCAGGCCACAGAAGATGACAATGCACCCACTCCTGATGAGATTTGATAGACTAAGATCAGAAGGAAGGAGAGGAGGACCTCCCCTATCAGTAGACTTGGGGAAGGGCATGTGTGAAGAAGGGTGAGGGGAGGTGGGATCAGGAGGATAGGACGGAGGAGCTTATGGGGGAGAGTATAAAGTGAATAAAGTATAATTAATAAAAGTTAAAAAAGAATGAGGTTTTATTTAACTCTTCCAGATTTGAACTTCGTTCACCTTGCTACCTATTCATTTCACCTCCACTCAAACCCATTTCATTTTTTTTTCTGAGTTTCTGATCATTTCCTATTTCAGCTCTAAGTGACACTTAGGTATGCAACAGAAGTCAGCCTGTTGTTGATATGATATAAGTCAGTAACAGACATTAATCCACACCCATGTTTTCTCTACTATTTTTTGCAATATTATTCAGAAAAAAAGGGGTACCTGAAGAGTAGTTTGACTCCAATGTTCTCATATGGGTAACAAAATTCCTATCTTCTTCATCCATAGTAACTGGCATGTTGTTATGATACATTTCAGGTCACCAAATATGGACTGTATCTTGTTTTTTATGTCTTTCTTTTGATCACCAAAGTTACCGACTCATGTTTGTGAGGCTTTAATTCATAAACCCACACAAAACACTGAATTGGGGCCAAGACTCACATTTATATTGACTGCCTATTTCTGAGATAGACTTACAAAATCAGTCACAGTTGGCACTACATGAAATATAACTCCATTAGATTAGGGTTGAGTATTTTCCTGTGGCAGTTAATGTATTCTAAGGCCATCCAATAGCATTCCTGTGGATCAGGGCATCAGGATGTATTTGGTGCCAGGTTTCAGCAACATGGGATTCATTTCCACTCTAAAGTCATTGGATTAATAGTCTGTCCTGTTCTTAATAATTGGAATCTCATACTATACCATGAAAACTGAAGTATGGACAAATCTTATGAAGACAGACTCTTGACAACTTGGAGTAATGCTAAACTGGATCATGCCAATTTTTTACAATTTCAACAACAGTGTTGAGGTTCACTGAGTTTCACACTGGAATTTATGATGATATAAACTGAAAGAATTGTATAGCTTATTCTGGATCAAATATCTATCTAGAACTGGGACAGTTCTAAAATCTTCTTATAAAGTACTTCCTAGTATAGCCTAAATTTGTGGGATGAGTGGTAGAAATATTCCCTTGGCAATCAGAGCTGAGATTAAGCTTTGCTGCTGTAAGTCATTATAGCCACACATATATAGGACCATGTATGGAGGTAACCTAGAACCCGTACACAGATGTAGCACATGGCAACTCAGTTTTAAAATGGGTTCCCCTGTAGGGGGAACAGGGGGCTGTCTTTGACCTGAACTCAGTGAGAACCATTTTTGACCTAAAGACATGAAGGTATTTTCAATATTTTTTCATTAAATAATTATAGCTCTAAATTTTGTGTTTAAATTCATGGTACATTCTAAAATTTTTAGAAATTCTAGAAGTAATATCCAAAGGAATATTTAATACCCAAGAAATATACAATTTCCTAATTTCATTAGAAAACTGAAAATTAAAATAAAACAGTAATTACCACAGAACTACAAAAAGGACTGAAATTTAGACAGTGTAGCAAAACCAAATGGTGGTAAGGATATTCAGCAGCCAGGGTTTTCAAATTATCCTTCCTATTCTCAGTAGAAAATGATATGACTATTTATCATATAGTGATTTATATAGTGATGTACTAAATTTCTATCAAGGGATATTTAACTACCATTTTACTATTATAATGCCTTGATTCTTTAAAAAGATAAGAAATTGTTACTTATTTAAAGATGTATCTTCTGTTATCTGCACAACTTCATTAATTACAGCTTCTGTAAGTACTTGTTTCAAATTGTTATGTGTGGTTTCTCTGGCTTTCAAACTTAAAGTTACGTGACAATTAAAATATATGTTTCATTTTAATAATTGTTATTCTCAAACTCTTAAAATCAAGAGACTAAAAAGATTGTCTATATATTTATGTATTTAAGAAGGCATCCTTTCTCGTTTTTTTTTTTTTTTTATTATTCCTTAGTTAGAAAAGACAATAACTAATTTGGTGTTGAACTCATCATCAGAAGACAGATGAGAAGTTAGGAAGATATAAGCCTGCATCCCTTTAAGACTTAATGTATAAATGTTTCATTCTTCCTGGTAAGAAGATTATAGAAGCTAATGAACAGAATTTACTTTCAGTGACTTAGTATGCAATCAAAGCTACCATAGAACCAAAAGGAAAGTAGTCTACCTTCTTTCTTGTTTCAACAATATTCTCTCAAAAGGCCCATTTAAAAAGAAAAGGTTAATACTTTATAGGAATTTTCAAAAGGCTTTCAAATATACTAAAGAAATGACATATGAATGAAGCAATTTTGTAAGACAATTCAGTCAAATATTATAAAATATTTCAGGAAAACAACATTTGGACCAATAAATCATCTTCAGTTATTCCATCTATGTCAATATACAGTCACAGACTTTGCAAATGCAGATTTGTAAATGCTTCCATTCTGTTGATATGCACAAATATTAAAAGAGAGCAAGTAAAAGTCTATTGTGTATTGAATTTCCTTACACACAAACCCATGTGTTGTAGTTCTAATTTCCACACATTAGAATGTGATGTTTTTTGGGGAAAAATATAAATAAAAATACACATAATATATTAAGTCATGTAGGATGTTGTCCCTTTAGATTTATCTTCTACCTTAATAAAATATGTATATTTTTTCTGTACCATTCATAAATAAATGAAAACAGAACAATCTTTCATATAACAATTTAGAAGTCTTTGGTTTCTGGTACTATTTTCCTGTCCCATACACATCATTTTCTTAGGAAGCAAGAAGAAACATACATGTCCAGAAGTGCAGTGATGTTGTCTGGGAAATATCTGATGATATTGTTTATAAGTCTTCAAACAAAATCTTCAGGATTCCAATATTCCTGAGAATAATTGGTGCCTTAAAATATTTACTGATAAAGCAATTTTAATATGTATTTCCTCACTGAGTCCAAGCTGAATATCTAAACATTGCAGTATCATATTAATTTTTACAGTAACAGTTGTCAATTCAGACTTCAAACTTATGTTTAAATTGTGCACCACACTAAGTAAAAGAAGACATAAAATCAAATAACATCCAATTTAAAAGGGCTGTTGAGGTGTCCCATTTGGTAAAATTATTTGATTCAATCCTGCTAAATCTGATTTTGATGCTTGTACCCAACATGAGGGTGAGAGGAAAGAACTGATTCTACAGAGTTGTCCTCTGACATTGGCAAGTGTACCATAGTAACCAATTACCTACATGTGCACACATCATTACACACACACACACTTACAAAATAATTATAATTTTAAATTACGTTAAATGCTAACAGAAAGTTGGAGCTAGATATTATACCAACAGCATTGCTCATTAATCTTGTATAGAATACTTATGCAAATGAAAAAAACTTTAGAAAATTATCTCTGTTTACAAGGTAAACACTATGTTTTATAATGGCAGTTTTGTAAGGCAGTGATGGTTCATGCCATTAGTCCCAGCTCTCAGGAGGCAGAGGTAGGCAATTCTCTGACTTTGAGGTAAGCCTGGTCTAGAGAGCAAGTTTCAGGACTGCCAGAGTTATGGGGAAGACTCTGTCTCTAAAAACAAAGAAAGAAAGACAAGAGTCTGTTTTTAATGCTTTTCTTCAAAATGTTCATCTTAATTCCTCTGTTCTTTAATATGGGTTCATCTAGTAATTATTACAAAAACAGATATTATTAGAATAAATTCATGTCTTCTGAATCACTTCAGATTTGGGTTTACAACAAGGATGAGCCCCACATCCTGTGCTTTATTATTTGTCTGTCTATGAATTGTCTGTCTATTACTATCTATAATATATTTACCTATCTATCTGTCTACATACATATCTTTCTCTCTGTATCTCTGTTTCTCTGTCTCTCTCTCTGTCTCTTCATGTCTCCCAGTCTCATGATTTGCCTTGAGAAAGAGGAGAAATGTACTATTACTTATGGTTAACACTATAGAGAGGCTTTGTAAACTGGAACTATGGCCTCTAGGCAGTGCTTGAGACCACATAAATTATACCATAAATAAATGAATTTGAAAGTAAATATCATGAGAGAAATACCATTAGAATAAGCCCTAGTTATATTCACCAGAAACTGTATAGAAAATGTGTATTTGTTCTTTTGTGGTTGTGGTGGTTTGGATAAAAATGGTCCCTGTCAGCTCATAAGGAGTGGTACTACTAGAAAATGCAGCCTTGTTAAAGTAAGTATGGTCTGTAGGAAAAAGTTTGTCATGAGGGGTAGGTTTTGAGGTCCCAAACACTCAATATTGCCACTCTGTCACTGACATTCCCTGCTGCCTGCTGATCCATATATAGCACTCCCAGCTATCTCTCTAGAACCATGTCTGCCTGCATGTTGCCATGCTTCTGACCATGGCAATAATAGACTAAACCTCTGAAACTGTAAGCCAGCCCTAATTATAAGTTTTTCTTTATAAAAATTGCTATGGCTATGGTGCATTTTCACATTAATAAAAATCTTAGAAGCTTGTACCTGGAATTAGGTATTATGATAGGCCAGACCATGCTTTTGTTGTAGTAATGTGGTACATGTTGAGATTTTAGATTAGAAAAATATATGAATTCTGAATTAAGGCTAGCCTGGTCTACAGAGCAAGGTCCAGGACAGCCAAGTTTAGGCAGTGAAGGAAAACATAGAAAACAAAAAACTGGTAAAGATCTAATTGAATGAGGGGGTCATGTTCTAGGCACAGAAAGCAACAGAACTTGACAGCTTTGGCTACATGATTCTGGCTTTAGAGTCAAAGATATGTGAAAGAGATTATGGAATTTCTGTAGAGAAACTTTATTCCATCAGTGTGGATATTCTGACAAGGAAGCACATCTATAGACCTTCTAGTTCTACCTTATCTGGCTGGAATGCAGCCATGCTCTGAATTTCAATATGAACTGGATGGAATACAGTCACACCTTTAGTATACACCTTTAATTGTAAACATGTACTTAGTTTATAGAAGGAAGAGGCATGTTGGAAAGTGATGTGTAATTGAGGCAGACAAAATGACAAATCAGAAGATTTACAAATTAACCAGAGATAGGCTATGCCAAACTTCCATGAAAACAATCAGGAGACAGGCTCTATTTAAGAGTAATGCAAGGAGAGTGATTGAGTTGAATTGAGATCAGTTACATTCATGCAGTTCAGTTCAGTTCTTTTGTCAGTGTAGGTCAGTTCATGCAGTCAATGGAGTCCAAAGGCAGTTTTTTCAAGCACATCAATTCATTGAGAAACCAAAAAAAAGCCAGATTGAAGCAGTCATCTTGGAGAAGAGTTTTAGCCAAAACAACTGAGCTAAACCAGCTAGCCAGAGTTTAGAAAGAACTAGAAAATGTGGATTTTTCCAACAGTAAGTCTTGGGAGCTGAAAATGTTCTAGGCTTAGGTTAGAAAACAGAGGCTGGAAGCTGAAGCCTTCAAGGTCTGAGCTTACAGATTAGATTGCACAGAAGCTAGAGGCTTCTAGGGAAAGTCTCAGGCCCAGGCTCACCCAAGCATAGATATAACAGAGATAGAAATGTTCTGGGCTCAGCCCAAGCCATGTATTCATAAAACTTGGGTATGGCTCTCATCTCATCCTCTCATCTGAGGAAATGAATATAATACAAATTTCCCTGGGAAACTAAGAAAAATTGCTGCAGCTAAGCATATCTCAAAGGTGTCTCTCCATGGAGGCTTAGGAAGACCATAGGGTAAAGAAGCTATGAATGTGAAGGCTTGATGTCCTTGGAGACCCGAAGATTTTAGAGATGCCAATAATATGGAATACTTGCCAAGGAAAGTTACTAACAGAGAGTAAAAGTAGCCCCAAGAGAAAGAAGGGTATTGTATACAGCAAAGTTGAGAGGAGTTGGAGATCTGAAAAACAATTTGACATGAGATACAGAGATGCAGATTTTATAGTTTGCCTATCTATTTTTCAGTCATGTTTGGTCAAGTATGTCCTCACTATGCTAACTTTCCCAATTTTTAGAATGACAGCATATTTCCTGTACCATTTTATATTGAAAAATATTTGATCGTCATTTTTTATTTTACATGGTATTACAGTATAGAGATTGTCATGATTTGTGGCTTTCTAACTTCTTTTGTTTTTTATATATTCTGGATATTAGCCCTCTGTCAGATACTGGGTTGGGGAAGATCATTTCCTAGTCAGTATACTGTTGTTATGTCCTGATGACTATGTCCTTTGCTTTACAGAGGTTTTTCAGTTCCAAGAGGTCCCATTTATGTATTGTTGATCTTAGTACTGTGCTGTTGGTGTTCTGTTTAGGAAGTTGGTTCCTGTGCCAATGAGTTCTAGGCTCTTCCCCACTTTTTCTTTTTTTATTTTCTAACTGACTTAGTATGTTTGGTTTTATGTTGAGGTTTTTGATCCACTTGGACTTTAGTTTTGTGCAGAGTAATAAATATGGATCTGTTTGCATTTTTCTGCATGTAGACACCTAGTTAGACCAGCACCATTTGTTGAAGATGTTGCCTTTATTCCATTGTATGGTTTTGGCTTCTTTGTCAAAAATCAATTATCCATAGGTATGTGGATTTATTTCTTGGAAATCTATTCAGTTTCAGTGAGCCACCGTTCTGTTTCTATTCCAATATAATGCAGTCTTTATTAATATTGCACTGTAGTACAGGCTTACACCCATCAGAATGGCTAAGACAAAAAACTCAAGTGAGGAGGAATCCAAGATGGTGGTGCCAGGAAGACACTGTGTCTGAGGAACAGGGCAGCAAAGTCGGTACAGCAACCAAGAGACAGAACTCTAGACCCAAAAAAAAAACAAACAGTGATCGTGTTTCCCAAGTGAGAGGAAATTCCAGTGTGGGAATCAATTGGGTCCACTCTCAGGTCACCTTTCCAGAACCCAGAAGTAATCTTGGGTCGCGCAGGCACTCGGTCGCCAGACCAGAGCCACACACATGCGTGTCCTGATTAACTTCCCAGGCTGAATTGTGGGCACCAAACCATGAGAGGCTGGGAGTTCCAGTGGTGAGAAAATCCCACAGGAAAGGAAGCAAGTAGGACTGACTTCTGGTCACCTAGTCAGTCCTGAAAAAGGTCCTGCAGACTGTCAATCGTATAGCCAAAAGCCCAGAGACCTGCTGTGTGTCTGAGACTCTCCATCACAGACAGTACTGTGAACCCCAGGGCACCAGAAACTGGATTTTCCTGTCGATAGAAAACCCCTCAGGGAGGGAAACAGCAAGTTTCAGCTTAGAGCACTCAGTCAATGCCCCTACCACCACCACCACCACCACTACCACACATGAGAAAGTTCTCTAGAAGAGTTTTCAGTTTGCTGCCCAGTCACCAAGATGGAGCTACCACCCGCCAGCGCCTGCTGGCTCTATGCACCACCCAAAACACCACAGACAGGGACTTCCTGTTGGGAGAAAACCCCACGGTTGGAGAAACAACTGACCCTTCCTCAGGACCCCTAGCTCCAGAAAAGTGTCTGGTTATCCAAAGGCTCCAGAGTCTAACTTCCTGTTGTATGCATGAGAGCGGTGCTCACCAGCCACTGATTACTGCTTGGGTACTGGGGAACAGAGCTCCAACCTCAGACCTATAGACACCTGGGATCCCCGAGATCAACCCCCAGATACTGTTCCAAGGGCAACCAGTTATCCCTAACAAAAAAAATGACTAAACCACGGGGCACTCAGGTTACAGCAGCAGCTCACTAAATTTATAGCAAGAAAGTCAAAGCAGTGCAGCTATCTCCAGGACTTCTCCAGGTGAGAGGAGAGCCCCCTTGACTAATAAAGACCAAAGTTACCACTCAGGTCTATATGCCTGAGCTGAACTGTAGTAATTCCTGAAAAACACTGGCCATTCAGTGACCGTACCCAAAACATTGAGGAGGCCTCCTTCAGGAAAAATCATCTTCCAGCCAAGATTCTCACCACCACAGGATTCGAGGAAGCACCAGAAACTAACACCCAACACCTAAGATAACCCAATAGGTCGAGGCCTAGCATTAAAGCTCAACCAACAAAAGACAGAACAATATGGCATCTCCAGAATTCAGTTATCTAGGGGCAAGCAACCCCAGACACACCAAAATAAATGAAATTTAAGAAGATGGAGAATTCAAGAAGATGACATAACATCTATGCTCATGAAGAGGATAATGGAGGAAACACATAAATACTTAAAGAACTAGAGGAAGATAAAGTCAAACAGATTATGACCATTGAGAAAGAAATGAAGGAAGATAAATACAAACAGATTATGACCATCTGTAAAGAAATACAGGAATTTGAAGCCAAAAAATTTGTGGCATTTAGAGAGGAAATACTTAAATCACTGAAAGAAATAAAAAGAAACAAAGAATTGTTCAAATAAACAGCTGAAGGAATTGAAGGAAAATATAGTCAGACAGGTGAAGGAAATTGACAGAATGACTCAAGACCTGAAGATAGAATTGGAAACACACACACACACACACACACACACAAATGGTGGAAATTGTGGCGGGAAAGAACTTAGGGAAGAAAACAGGAACTACAGAGGTAAGCATAACCAATAGACTACAAAAGATGGAAGAAAGAAATCTCAAGTGTGAGAGATACAATAGAAGAAATTTATGTATCTGTCAAAGAAAATGTTAAATCTAAAAAATTCCTGACACAGAATGTTCAAGAAATTAAAGACAACATGAAAAGACAAAACCTAAGAATAATAGAAATGGAGGAAAAAGAAGATTCCTTGCTCCAAGGCCCAGAAAATATTTTCAACAAAATCATTGAAGAAAATATCCCCAACTTAAGAGAATTATAAGAGTACAAGGGGCTACAGAACACCCAATAAATTTGAACAGAAAAGAATATCCTCTAGCCACATAAACATCAAAACAGTAAGTATACAGAACAAAGAAAAAATACTAAAAGCTGCAAGGGGAAAAGTTCAAGTAACATATAATGGCAAACCCATCAGAATCACACCTGGCTTCTCAACAGACATTATGAAAACCAGAAGGACAAGGATGAATAGCATGCAGGCACTAAGAAAACACAGATATTAGCCCAGGCTAACATACCCAGCAAAACTTTCAGTCCTCATAGACAGAGAAAACAAGATATTCAATGACAAAAACGAATTGAAACAAATCCAGCATTACAGAAGATACTGGAGGGAAAAATACAACCCATAAAAACTAACTACTTTCAAGAGAACACAAGAAATAATTAATGTCACTACCACAAAGCAAAAAGTAGCAAAGTACACAAACTTACTACCACAACCAACATCAAAATAAAAGGATCTAATAGCCACTGGTCATTAATCTCTCTCAACATCAATTGACTCAATTCTCCAATAAAAAGACACAGACTAACAAAATGGATTCATAAACAAGACCCAACAACCTGCTGCATACAAGAAACACACCTAAGTCACAAAGATAGCCATTACCTGACGGTAGAGGACAGTTTTCCAAGCAAGTGGACCCAAGAAGCAAGCAGGAATAGCCATTCTAATATCTGATAAAATAGATTTTCAACCAAAATTAATGAAAAGAGATGGGGAAGGACACTTCATACTTGTGAAGGAAAAAATTCCACCAGGAAGACATCACAATCATGAACATCTATGCCCCAAATACAAAGACATCCACATTTGTAAAAGAAACATTAATAAAACTTAAACCATCTTACCAAAAGCAATCTACAGATTCAATGCAATTCCAATCAAATTACCAACACAATTCTTTAGAGACCTCAAAATAAAAATTTGCAACTTCATAGGGAATAACAAGAAACCCAAAATTGCTAAGACATTCTTCTACAATAAGAGATCTTCTGGACGTAACTCTATTGCTGATCTCAACCTGTATTATTGAGCAACAACACTAAAAACTGCATGGTACTTGCATAGAAAATGAATGGTGGATCAAAGGAATGAGATAGAAAACCCAAAAATAAACCCACACTCTTATGACCCCTGATTTTTGAGAAAGATGTCAAAACCATACAATGGAAAAAAAATTACAGCATCTCCAACAAATGGTGTTGTTCCAACTGGATGTCTACAAGCAGAAAAATGGAAATAGATCCATACTCATCACCCTGCATAAAATTAAAGTCCATGTCGATCAAAGACCTCAATATAAAACCAGAACACTAAGTATTTTAGAAGAAAAAATACAGAAGAGCCTTGAACTCATTGGCACAGGAGACAACCTCCTGAATAAAACACCAACAGCACAGGCTCTAAGAACAATATTCAACAAATGGGACCTCATGAAACTGAAAAGGTTCTATAAAGCAAAGGATACTGTTGTGAAAACAAAATCACTGCCTACAGATTGTGAAAGGATCTTCACCAACACTATATCTGACAGAGGACTAATAGCCAGCATACATAAAAACTTTTTCACAACGAATTACTACTCAGCAATTAAAAATAAGGAAATCATGAAATTTGTAGGCAAATAATGGGACCTAGAAATGATCATCCTGAGTGAGGTATCCCAAAAGCAGAAAGACGCACATGGTATATACTCGCTTATAAAGACCTATAAGATGGGATAAACATACTGAAATTTATACACCTAAAGAAAATAAACAAGAAAGAGGACCTGGGTTAAGATGATCAATCCTCACTTAGAAAGACAAATGGGATGGACACTGGATGTAGGAGAAAACAAGTAACAGGACAGGAGCCTACCATAGAGGGCCTCTGAAAGACTCTACTTAGCAGTGTATCAAAGAAGCTACTAAGCAGTTACTAAGACTCATAACCAAACCTTCTTCAGAATGCAGAGAATCATATGAAAGAAGGGGGAGTTAATATGACCTGGAGAGTACAGGATCTCCACAAGGACCAAATACGTCTGGGCACAGGGGTCTTTTATGAGACTGTTTCTCCAACCAAGGACCATATATGGATATAACCTAGAACCTCTGCTCAGATGTAGCCCATGGTAGCTCAGTATCAAAGTGGGTACCCTATTAAGGGGAATAGGGACTATTTCTGACATGAAATCAATGGCTGTATCTTTGATATCTCCCTCCCGAGCAAGGAGCAGCGAAGCCATAATGGAGGACTTTGCAGCCAGTCCTGAAGATACCTGATTAACGAGGGTCAGATGAAAGGGAGTAGTTCCTCCCCTATCAGTGGACTCAGTAAGAGGCAGGGAGGAAATTAGAGAGAGAGGATAGGATTGGGAGTGAATGAGGGAGCGGGATACAGCAGGGATACAAAGTTAATAAACTATAACTAATATTCAAAATATTTTTAAAATTTTTTTCAAGAAGTTAAACAGCAACAAATCCAGTAATCCAATTAAAATTGTGGTACAGAGCTAAACAGATTATTCTCAATAGAGGAATATCGAATGACAGAGAAACACTTAAAGAAATGTTCAATGTCCTTAGTCATCAGGGAATTGCAAATCAAAACTACCCTGAGGACTGTCAGAAAAGATGGCTGTGCCAGGAGAACACTGCATCTGAGGAGCAGGACAACATTTTCTGTACAGCGAACAAGAGACTGAACTTTGGGCCCTAAAACAAGAGCTATCTTGTTTCCCAGGTGAGGGGAAACCACCACAGGATGGGAATCATTTGAGTCTACTCTCAGGTCACCCAGCCAAAACCCGGAAGAGTTCCTGGGTCAGGCAGGCACTAGGTCACCAGACCAGAGCCATACACCTGCATGTCCTGATCACTTTCCCAGGCTGAACAGTGGGCACAAAAACACCAGGGACTGGGAGTCCAAGTCACGAGAAATACTCATGGGGACTGGCCACTGGTCACCCAGTCTTTCCCTGGAAAAAAGTATCACAGAACAGCTGGTACAAACTGCCATCACTGAACTGGGCTCAAGCCGCCAGCACAGAGAGTGGCTTTATTCCCAGCTCTCCAGTACAGACGGAGCTGTGTGCCCCAGTGCAACAGAGACTGAGAGTCCCTGTCAGGAGAGGGAACCATGGAGAAGGAAAGAAACAGGACTGACTTGGGCCACCCAGGCTTTGCCTGGGGAAGGTCTCATAGACTGGCGTGTATGAGCCGCAATCCCTGAACTGGGCCCAAGCCGGGAACACAGAGAGTTGTTGGATGCCCAACTCTTTGGCACAGACAGAGGTGTGCATCCTAGGGCAACAGAGACTGGGAGTCCCTGTGGGGAGTAAAACCCACAGGGAATGAAGAAAATGGGGACCCAAATTAGGTCATCCAGTATATCCTGTGAAAGGTCCCACAGACAAGTAGGCAGGCACAAGAGACTCCAGCCCAGAGACCTTTAGCTTCGTTCCCTGTGAGGATTTCTTCCCACAGTGACTCCATGTCTCTGGTGTCTTGGGGTGCATAGTTCTGTCTGTGAGGAAGAGTTGGTACAAAGCAGAGAGAACTGGAAAAATTAAAGAAAACACAAATGGAGGAAACTGTAGAGAAAAATAACTTCGGGAAGAAATCAGGAACTACAGAGATTATCATAACGAATAGACTACAAGAGATGGAAGAAAGAATCTCAGATGCGGAAGATACAGTGGAAGAAATTGATGTATCTGTCAAAGAAAATGTTAAATCTAAAAAATTCCTGATACAGACCGTCCAAGAAATTCAAGACAACATAAAAAGACAAAAACCTAAAAATAATAGGAATAGAGGAAAAAGAAGATTCCCTGCTCCAAGGCCCAGAAAATATTTTCAACAAAATCATTGATGAAAATTTCCCCAACTTAAGGAGAGGCCAATAATAATACAAGAGGCTTAGAGAACACCCAATAAATTAGACCAGAAAGGAAAATCCTCCCACCACATAATAATCAAAACAGTAAGTGTACAGAACAAAGGAAAAATACTAAAAGTTGCAAGGGAAAAAGGCCAAGTAACATATAATGGCAAACGTATTAGAATCACACCTGAAATTTCAACTGAGACTATGAAAGCCAGAAGGGCCTGGATGTATATCATGCAGACCTTAAGAGAACACAGATGTCAGCCCTGGATACTATACCCCACAAAATTCTCAGTCCTCATAGATGGAGAAAACAAGATATTCAATGACAAAAACAAATTTCAACAAAACCTACACACAAATCGTGCGTTACTGAAAACACTAGAAGGGAAAATACAACCCAAGAAAACTAGCTACTTTCAAGAAAACACAGGAAATAATTAACCTCACTATAGTAAAACAAAAAGAAACCGAGCACACAACCTAATGACCAGAGCCAACATCAAAATCAAAGGATCTAACAGTCACTGTTTATTAATCTCTCTCAACATCAATGGACTCAACTCGCCAATAAAAAGACACAGACTAAAAGAATGGATAAGTAAACGAAACGCAGCAATCTGTTGCATACAAGAAACACACCAAAGCCACAAAGATAGACATTACCTGATGGTAAAAGGTTGGAAGACTGCTTTCCAAGAAAATGACACAAGAAGGAAGCAAGAGTAGCCATTCTAATATATGATAAATAGACTTTCCACCAAAATTAATAAAAAGAGTTGCAGAAGGACACTTAATACTCATCAAGGGAAAATTCCACCAGGAAGACATCACAATCCTGATCATCTCTGCCCCAAATACAAGGGCACCCATATTTGTAAAAGAAACATTGATAAAACTTAAACCACACATAGATCCCCACACACTAATAGTGGGAGACTTCAACACCCCACTCTCAACAAAGAACAGGTCAACAAAACAGAAATTAAATAAAGAAACAATGTCTCTAATGGAGGTCATGAATCAAATGGACCTAACAGACATTTACAGAACCTTACACCCAAACACAAAAGAATTTGCCTTCTTCTCAGCATATCATGGAATCTTCTCCAATAAACCATATAATAGGTCACAAAGCAAGCCTCAACAGATACAAGAAGATTGAAATAATCCCTTGTATCCTATCTGATCACCATGGAATAAAGCTGGACCTCAACAACAACAGAAAGAGCAAAAAGACTTCACACATATGGAAATTGAACAACTTACTACTAAATGACAGCTGGGTCAAGGAAGAAATAAAGAAAGAAATTAAAGTCTTCCTAGAATTCAATGAAAATAACAGCACAACATACCCAAACTTGCTGGACACAATGAAAGCAGTGCTAAGAGGAAAGTTCATAGCAATAAGTGCCTTCAAGAAGAAATTTGAGACAGCTCATTCAAGCATCTTAATGGCTCACCTGAAAACCCTAGAAAAAGAAGAAGCAGACACACCAAAAAGGAGTAGACGGCTGGAAATTATCAAACTCAGCGCTGAAATCAATCAATTAGAAACAAATAAAACAACTCAAAGAATCAATGAAAGAAAGAGCTGGTTCTTTGAGAAAAAGCAACAAGATAGACAAAAGCTTAGCCAAACTAACTAAAAGCCGGAGAGACACCATCCAAATCAACAAAATCAGAAATGAAAAGGGGGACATAAGTACAGACACTGAGGAAATCCAAACAAACATTAGTATATTCTTCAAAAGTCTATATGCCACAAAATTTGAAAATCTAAATGAAATGGACAATTTTCTGGATTGATTCCACTTACCAAAACTGAATCAATACCATGTAAATCAATTAAATAGTCCTATAGCCATCAAGGAAATAAAAGCAGTCATCGAAAGCCTCCCATCCCAAAAAAGCCCAGGACCAGATGGTTTCAGCACACAATTCTACCAGACCTTCAAAGAAGAGCTAACTCCAGTTCTCTTCAAACTATTCCACAAAGTAGAAACAAAAGGAACACTACCAAACTCATTCTGTGAAGCCACAGTCACTTTGGTACCTAAATTTCGCAAACACCCTACAAAAAAAAGAGAATTTCAGGCCAATCTGCCTTATTAACATTGATGCAAAAATACTCAACAAAATACTTTCAAACCAAATAAAAGAACACATCAAAGATATCATCCACTATGACCAAGTAGGCTTCATCACAGGTATCCAGGGGTAGTTCAATATACGGAAATCCATCAATGTTATCCACCATATTAATAAACTGAACAAAAAAAAAAAAACATGATAATCTCCTTAGATGCTGACAAAGCATTTGGCAAAATCCAACATCCATTCATGTTTAAAGTATTGGAGAGATCAGGTAGAGAAAGCACATATCTAAACATAGTAAAGGCAACATACAGCAAGCCTATAGCCAACATCAAAATATACGGAGAGAAAATTAAAGAAATCCAACTGAAATCAGGGACAAGGCTAGGCTGCCCACTCTCGCCATATATATTCAACATAGTTCTGGAAGTCCTTGCTATAGCAATAAGTGAGGTGAAGGAGATCAAGTGGATACAAATTAGAAAGAAAGAAGTCAAACTATCATTATTTGCAGATGATATTATAGTATACATGAATGACCCCAAAAATTCTACCAGGGAACACCTACAGCTGATAAACACCTTCAGAAAAGTGGCCAGATATAAAACTAACTCAAAAAAATCAGTAGCACTCCTGTATACAAAAGACAAAAGGACTGAGAAAGAAATTGGGGAAACAACACCCTTCACTATAGCCAGAATGACATAAGGTATCTTGGTGTAACCCTAACCAAGCAAGTCTAAGACTTATATGAAAAAAAAAAAAATTCAAGTCTCTGAGGAAAGAATTAGAAGAAGATATCAGAAGATGGAAAGATCTCCCATGCTCAAGGCTTGACAGGATTAACATAGTAAAAATGGCCATCTTACCAAAAGCAATCTACAGATTCAATGCAATTCCCATCACATTACCAACACAGTTCTTTACAGACCTGGAAAGAAAAATTCTCAAAGTCATTTGGAATAAAAAGAAATCCACAATTTCTAAAACAATCCTCTACAATAAAAGATCTTCTGGAGGTATCTCCATCCCTGATCTTAAGCTGTACTATAGATCTACAGCAATAAAAACTGTATGGTACTGGCGTAGAAACAGAATGGTGGATCAATGGAACCGAACAGAAGACCCAGAAATAAACCCACACACCTATGGACACCTGATCTTTGACAAAGATGCCAAAACCATACAATGGAAAAACGATAGCATCTTCAACGTATGGTGCTGGTCTAACTGCATGCCTGCACGTAGAAAAATGCAAATAGATCCATACTTAACACCCTGCACAAAACTGAAGTCCAAGTGGATCAAAAACCTCAACATAAAACCAGACTCTCTAAATCAGTTGGAAGAAAAAGTATGGAAGACCCTAGAACTCATTGGCATAGGAGACAACTTCCTGAACAGAACACCATCAGCACAGGCTCTAAGAGCAACAATTATAAATGGGACCTCATGAAACTTAAAAGCTTCTGTAAAGCAAAGGACACCATCATCAAAAGAAAAAGTCTGCCTACAGATTGGGAAAGAATCTTCACCAACCCTTTATCTGACAGAGGGCTAATGTCCAGTATAAATATAGAAATAAGAAGCTGAAAAGCAGCAAACCAAGTAATTCAATTAAAAATTGGGGAACAGGGCTAAACAGAGAACTCTGTAGAGGAATATTGAATGGCAGAGAACCACTTAAAGAAATGCTCAACGTCATTACCCAGCAGGGAAATGCAAATCAAAATGACACTGAGATTTCACCTTACAACCATTAGAATGGCCAAGATGAAAAACTCAAGTGATAGCACATGCTGGAGAGGTTGTGGAGAAAGGGGAACCCTCCTCCACTGCTGGTGGGAATGTAAACTTGTACAACCACTCTGGAAAGCAATCTGGTGCTTTCTCAGACAACTAGGAATAGTGCTTCCTCAAGATCCAGCCTTACCACTCCTAGGCATATATCCAAAAGAGGCTCAAGTACACAATAGGACATTTGCTCAACCATGTTTATAGCAGCTTTATTTGTAATAGCCAGAAGCTGGAAACAGCTGAGATGCCCCTCAACTGAAGAATGGATACAGAAATTGTGGTACATCTACACAATGGAATATTACTCAGCAATGAAAAATAAGGAAATCATGAAATTTGCAGATAAATGGTGGGACCTGGAAAGGATCATCCTGAGTGAGCTGTGCCAGAAGCAGAAAGTCACACATGGTATATACTCACTCATATAGACGTGTAATATAGGATAAACTTACTAAAATCTGTATATTTAACGTAACAAATCAAGAGAGAGGACCCTGACTATAATATTCAATCCCCATCCCGAAAGGCAAAGAGGAAGGACATCAGAAGAACAATAAAACAGGAAAGAAGCTTGAAACCCGCCATGGAGGCCCTCTGAAAGGCTCTGCCCTGCAGACTATTAGAGCAGATGCTTAGACATATGGCCAACTGTCAGGCAATGTGAATGGAATCTTATGTAAGAAGTGGGAAATAATAAGGTCTGGAGAGGACAGGAACTCCACAAGGAGAGCAACAGAACCAGAAATTTGAACACAGTGGTCTTCCCAGAGACTCATACTACAACCAAGTACTATTCAGGGAGATGACCTAGAACCCCTGCACAGATGAGCCCATGGCAGTTTTGTGTCCCATTGGGTTACATGGATGAGGGACTGCCTCTGGCATAATCTGATTGGCCTGCTCTTTGATCACCCCCCCTGAGGGGAGAGCAGCCTTACCAGGCCACAGAAAATGACACTGCAACCACTCCTGATGAGATCTGATAGACTAAGATCAGAAGGAAGGAGAGGAGGTCCTTCCCTATCAGTGGACTTGGGAAGAGGCATGCATGAAGAAAGACGTGGGAGGGTGGAATTTGGAGGGGAGGAGGAAGGCGCTTATGGGGAGATACAGAGTGAATAAAGTATAATTAATAAAAAATAATAAAAGAGAAAATAAAATTATGTTTATTGTATGAAACAAAATAATAAAAAAAATAAAGTCGTAGAGAGATCAGGGATACAAGGCACTTACATAAGCATAGTGAAGGCAATATACAGCAAGCCTATCGCCAATATCAAATTAAATGGAGAGAAACTTAAATCAATCCCACTAAAATCAGAGACAAGGCAAGGCTACCCATTCCCTGAATACCTATTTAAGATAGTACTAGAAGTACTTGTTAGAGCAATAAGACAATTAAAGGAGATCAAGTGGATTCAGTTCAGCAATGAAAAAGTCAAAGTATAGCTATTTACAGATGATATGATAGTATACATGAGTCGTATCAGAAATTCTACCAGGGAACTCCTACAGCTGATAAGTACCTTCAGCCAACTGCCTGGATACAATATTAACTCAAAAAAAATCTTTAGCCCTCCTATATACAAAAGATGAAAAAGGCTGAAAAAGAAATTAGGGAAATAATAACCTTCAGAATAATCACAAAGAATATAAAGTACCTTGGTGTAACTCTAAGCAACCAAGTCAAAGACTTCTATGAAAAAAAGCTTTCAGTCTCTGAAGAAAGAAAGAGAAGAAGATATCAGAAGATGGGAAGATCTCCCATGTCCATGGCTTCACAGGATTAGCATAGTAAAATTGGCCATCTTACCAAAAGCAATCTACAAAAATCTGTATACCTAAAGAAACCAAGCAAGAAACCAAACCCTGAGTATGACATTCAGTCCTCACTCAGAAAAACAAACTGGATGGACATTGAAAGAAGAAGAAAACAGAAAACAGGACAGGAGCTTACCACAGAGGGCCTATGAAGGACTCTACTCAGCAGTGTAATAGGGAACCCACTTGGAGACTGAGCTGCCATGGGCTACATTTGTGCAGGGGTTCTAGGTTATCTCCATGCATGGTCATTGTTTGTAGTATCAGTCTCAGAAGACACCTGTGCCCAGGGTTTTTGGTTCTGTGGCTTTGCTTGCGGAGATCCTGTCTCCTTCGGTTCTTTCTGTCTCCTTCTTTCATAAGATTCCCTGCACTCTGCTCAGAGTTTGGCTATGAGTCTCAGCAACTGCTTTGATACCTTGCTGGGTAGATTCTTTCAGAGGTCCTGTGTGGTAGGCTCCTGTCCTGTTTCCTGGTTTCTCCCTTTTCAGATATCCATCCCTTTTGCATTTCTGAGAGAGGACTGATCATCTTATCCAGTGTCCTCCTTCTTGCTTAACTTCTTTAGGTGAACAGATTTTAGTATGTTTATCCTATCTAATATGTCTAATATCCACTTATAAGTGAGTATATAACATGTATGTCTTTCTTCTTGTGGGATACCTCACTCAGGATGATCCTTTTTAGATCCCAAAATGTGCCTTCAAATTTCATGACTTCCTTGTGTTTAATTCCTGAGCAGTATTCCATTGTGTAAATGTACCACAATTTTTGTACCATTCCTCCGTCGAGGGACATCTGGGTTGTTTCCAGGTTCTGGCTATTAACAACAAAGCTGCTATGAACATGCTTGAGCCAATATGCTTGTTGTGTACTTGGGGGTATTTTGGATATATTCCTAGGAGTGGTATAGCTGTATCTTGAGGAACTGCTATTCCTAATTGTCTGAGAAAGTGCCAAATTACCACAGGACCTGTTGCAGTGAAATTTCTTGCTAAAATTTATATTGAAAATAAATTATTACCTAAAAATTAACCCAGAATCTCTTTCAAAAATGAAACAATACATTATGTTCATTTGGCAGTTGTTTGAGGCATTTTCATTACTACAATTAAGGTACAATTATGTACAGTGCAATGTGAAACACTTCAGTTACTACAAGACTCATAATACAGACAACTGAGTAAAGCTAGGAATGGGAAAAATGGTCCTCCCCAGAGAAGAGCACATCATTTGGTTGTCAAATATCATATGATTACCTCTGAAAACATCCAAGTAAATAATATATGGATCCAATAGGTTGTATTTATATATGCATTCATAATATATGTGCATGCAATTGCAAGTGATGAAAAAGAAATCATAATTTTGAAGGAAAATTCAAGGGGTATAAGGGAGAGTTTCAAGGGATGAAAGGGAAGAGAGATGTTATAATTAATATATAATCTTAAAAATTAACAAAATACTGATAATTCTGAATAATAGGAGACCAAAATAGTTAATCAACTTGAAAAGTTAACTCACTGAACTAGAAATACTATTAGATAAAAACAAACTTAAGACGACTGGAAATAAGGGAAACAGTATTTAAAACAGGAACTCTGAGGTAGGTTACATTATAATATATACCTTGTGGTTTTAAGAAGACAGTGATTAAATGACGATATGCAATTTTCCAGTTTTATACAGTACTATTTTTTGAGTGGGTCAATATATTATTCTTTTGTCTGTTTTAATATTATATTGAATAACATAAAGAGTTTGAAAAAGACACATAATAATACCTAATTAGAAATAAAATTTCATCGATACTACCATGATAGAATAATCATTCAGTTCAAGATATTCTTAGATCTGTTGATCATAAAACATGGAAACATGGCACCATAATAATATAATTTAAGGTCATAAAAGCCATCTGGTCTCAATCTCCAGCATATAAAGTGATTTAGTTTGTTCATTGAAGAGCTGCATTGCTTATTGCCATAGATATTTCTATTTTTTCTAATTAAAAAAATAATGCATTATTCTTACAAATAAATCAGTGTTTTATTAATACATTGTAAAAACTCTTTTAGTCTTTCAAAAGTACTAAAAGATATTACTATTTTAAATGTCTACTTTTAATGTTATATTTTACATGAATAGTCATTTCCTGGATGCCAATTATTTAAATATATTTGGCAATCTTATAAGTATTGAAAAATATTTTATTTTGTTATTAATGAAATAAATAATATATTCTTTTCAAACCTGATATACTTTTCTTTTCCTATGATATACATGTCTTATAATGTCACTTCTTATCATTTTTTATTTTAACATTTATTTATTAAAATTCTACTCATATATATATATACACATTTGAACAATAAATAAAAATGTGTTCCATATGACTATTAATAAATTATCTATGGTCTTTGACTTGTGAATGTACATACTTTTGCTTTTATATTTCATTGATACTTTCATGAAAAGTGAAGTTTCAGGTTTAAATTATAAGAATGATTTTCCAGGGAGAGGGAGATAATGTAATAAATTAGAGAAAGTCAGACATTAGTTACCACAAGCAGTATATAATGCTGTTTCAATCCCAGGTTTACAAAGCAATACCAGCCATGGAAAAGCAGAATATAAGTACAGGATGTCAAGTCAGTTAATGTGGTTTTTGAGCTCTCTTTCTTGGTGAAAGAGACTGCAGTAGACTGCAGGACCACAGCTAAAGGCAGTTATAACCCACCACTAAACTTCACTATGTTTTTATTAGCAGACACTTAAAAGGCTAAAAAAAAAAAAAAAAGGAAAGAAACAAACAAAATTTGCTGTACTGAAACAGAAGCATGGGAAAATCCGCTCTCCCTTCAGCAATAGACTGGATTAGTATTAAGAGCCATTTTATATTATAAATGTCAGGGAGCCATCTTTTAAAAGACATTGGCGAGCTGGAGAGATGGCTCAGGAGATAAGAGCATGTGGTGTTCTTGCAGAGGCCCCAGGTTGGGTTCCCAGTACCCACATGGTGATTCACAACTTACTTCATTTGCAAGGGGTCTGACACCCTTTTCCACACTCCACAAGAAACAGGCATGCACATGTTGTACATATAGGCAAAGCACTCATACATATAAGATACAAATAAAACAAACATTTAAAAGTCTATAGATACGGCCTGGAAGTGACAGGAACTCCACAAGGAGACATACAGAGAAAAAAATTCTTGGGCCCAGCTGGTCCTGCTGAGACTGATACTCCATGCATGGAGAGAACATATTCCCCCTATTCAGAGGAAACCCATAAGTTTCTCAGTTTCCAAGTGGGTTCCCTAGTAAAGGGCACAGAACACTGTCTCTGACATGAATTCCATGGCTGGCTCTTTGATCACCTCTGCCTGGGGGGGGGGGGGGTGCACCCTTGCCAGGCCACAGAGGAAGACAATGCAACCAGTCCTGATGAGACCTGATAGGCAAGGGTCAGAAAGAAGGGGAGGAAGTATTCCCTTATCTAGGGACTACAGAAAGGGCATAGGAGGAGAAGAGGGATGGTGGGTGAGACTAGGCGACAAGGGAGGGAGTTACAGCAGGGATACAAAGTGAATAAATGTAAACAAACAAGGCTATGTTTAAAATTAAAACAACTTCAGTGAGTCACAAACTCAAAAAGAGCAAATTTTATTGGAATAATTGCTGGAACCTGCTTATTAGAGTTCCTCTACATTATAGGAAAGAGATTGTTTGCCTATGCTTCACAAATTATTCAACAAAGAAAAACAATGATTAAGTCAGAATCCGCAGGAAACACATTTCACAGGTTCTAGATAGAAGCTGGGTACTGCAAAGAAGAGCCTTGGAGGGGTGACATTATCAACAATCAAGCTAATGATAATAATCCAAGCATCTGTGACCTCCCCTTACAAAGAACAAATCACAGGTATAACTGGCAGCTTACATCCTGAATATCAGTGTACAGAATCAAGGCTTGTGCCAGGAAGCATGTGAGAAACTGTGTTTAGATTCCACATAAGCCCCTGGATTGCTCTTCAGTTCTTCTTCTTCTTCTTCTTCTTCTTCTTCTTCTTCTTCTTCTTCTT
>NW_026596402.1:1535673-1541370 GCF_907164565.1 Psammomys obesus
CTCCTCCTCCTCCTCCTCCTCCTCCTCCTCCTCCTCCTCCTCCTCCTTCCTCTCTATTTAACACTCCATTCCATCTTAGTGAGGCCACGCTGCCATTCTGAGCTTGTTTCTCTTTCTTTTCTCCTTCAACTTCTCTTCTCTTTTAAAATATTTCAATCTCTTACCATTATTTTAATTTTCATTTTCTTCCTGATAGGAAGGTACAAAAGGCAAAAAGTGTATTTTGTACCTTAAAATTTTGAGATCTGAGACTGTTTTGTGTTGTCTGTCTGATTTTATTTATTTATTTATTTATTTATTTATTTATTTATTTATTTATTTATTTTCCTCTTTACCAAAAATAAGTTATTTTATTACTTTTTATGACTCAGGTTTCACTAAATTACCAGAAATGATAAAAATGGATACACATATAATAAAATATGCTTTATTAGATTGACTTACAGAGTGGGGTCTAGGTAACCTAATGATAACTCTGTCATACTTGAGAGGTCTACAATACAGTAATTGCTCAGTCCATAAGGCTGGATATATCAATTGTCCCAATATAGTGCTTCAGGTTTATGGGAATCCCGGAGAACTGCTGGTCAGTCTAGAGTGGCAGCCTTGAAAAGATATCTCCAAAATCACCAAACAAATGCCACAGCAGGAGTAGAGATGAATTTTCCTGAAAAAAGTAAAGGCAATAAGTTAAAAAAAAATTCCTGTTTGTTTTTCTAGGCTGCAATCACAAAGTGACAACATGTAGGGTGAATCTTCACACTTCATGTAATCTTTAAAAAAAAATCCACACAGGAATGCCTAACAGATTTTATTATACCTGATTTCAGACACAGTCAGTTTACCAACCAATATTAACCTTCATAAGTCATACCACTGTTAGCTTTATTAGTTAATTTTCTGTTGATGTGAAAAATCACCATGACCAAAAACAACTTATCTTATCGAAGATAAAGGTCTTTTTGTTTGTTTGTTCGTTTGTTTGTTTTGTTTACAGTTCCAGAGAGAAAAGACTATGATAGCAGAGAGGCAGGACAACAAAAAGAAGGCAATGTCAATAAAAGCTCAAATCTTGAACCATGTGAACTAATTAGAGACTGAAGCTTTTAATGCCCCAGAGACATAATTTCTTCAACAAGCTGAACCAACTAAATCTCTCCAAAGAGCACCACTATTTGGAGGTCAAATGCTCAAATATCTGACACTATGAAGAATAACTTTTATTTGAACTACCACATCAACTTGATTACAGTCTTTCCTCTTAAACATTGTTCCTCTCAGATTCAATTTCTCTTCTAGTAACCCAACCTCCTGTTCTTTCTTTTTCTCAAACAAACCCAAAAAAGAAATAAAATAATTACAAAACAAACAAAGAAACAAACAAACCATGAAGTGAGATTTCTGTTGGCCAGCTATTCCTGAGCATGAGGCCTGACCTATATTATGGCTGTCACTTCATTTGACAAAAAAAAAAAAAAAAAAAAAAAAAAAAAAAAGTGATTTTTCTTCTCCAAGTGTCCAAGTGGGTTAGCTATTCTGATGGGTGTCAGGTGAAATCTCAGGATCGTTTCGATTTGCCTGTCTCTGATGGCTAAGGACATTGAGAATTTCTTTAAGTATTTCTCTGCCATTTTGTATTCCTGTACTGAGAATTCTCTGTTTAGCTCTGTACCCATTTTTTTTTAAATTGGATTGCTTGATTTGTTGCTTTTTAAAGTTTTTAGTTCTTTATATATTCTGGATATCAGTCTTCTGTCAGATATATGGTTGGTGAAGATCTTATCCCAGTCTGTAGTTTGTCATCCAGTTGAAGAGCAGTATCTCCAAATTTCAAGTTAGGTAAAAAGTAAAGAACCAAGTTCTAAAATTTTTAGAATCCATTCCTCAGTTGAGGGGCATCTGGGTTGTTTTCAGCTTCTGGCTATTACAAATAAATCTGATACAAACATGGTTGATCCAATGTCCTTAGTGTGTACTTGAGCTTCTTTTGGATATATTCCTAGGAGTGGTATAGCTGGATCTTGAGGAAGCCCTATTTCTAGTTGTCTGAGAAAGTGCCAGATTGATTTCCAGAGTGGTTGTACAAGATCACATTTCCACCAGCAGTGGAGGAGGGTTCCCCTTTCTCCACAACCTCTCCAGCATGTGTTGTCACTTGAGTTTTTCATCTTGGCCATTCTGATGAGTGTAAGGTGAAATCTCAGGGTTGTTTTGATTTGCATTTCCCTGATGCTTAATGAGGTTGAACATTTCTTTAAGTGCTTCTCTGCCATTTGATATTCCTCTACAGAGAGATTTCTCTGTTTATCTCTGTTCCCCATTTTTTAGTGTAGTACATCTACACAATGGAATATTACTCAGCATAAAAAACAAGGAAATCATGAACTCTGTAGGTAAATGGTGGGAACTGGAAAAGATCATCCTGAGTGAGCTATCCCAGAAACAGAAAGACACGCACGGTATATACTCACTCATATAGACATATAATATAGGATAAACCTACTAAAAGTTTTACACCTAAAGAAACTAATCAAGAAGGAGGACTCTGATTAAAATGCTCAATCCCCATCCAAAAAGGAAAAGAGGATGGATATCAGAAGAAGGAGAAAACAAGAAACGAGTCAGGAGCCTGCCACAGAGGGCCTCTGAAAGGTTCTGCCCTGCAGGGTATCAAAGCAGATGCTGAGACTTATGGCCAACATTTGGGGAGAGCGCAGGGAATCTTATGAAAGAATTGGGAAACAGTAGGATCTGGAAAGGACAGGAGCTCTACAAGAGAGCAACAGAACCGAAAAATCTTGGCACAGGATCTTTTCTGAGACTGGTACTCCAACCAAGTACCATGCATGGGGATAACCTAGAACCTCTGCATAGATGTAGACCATGGCAGTTCAGTGTCCAAGTGGGTTCCATAGTAATGGGAACAGACACTGTCTCTGGCATGAACTGATTGGCCTGTTCTTTGATTACCTCCCCTTGAGGGGAGTGGGGCAGCCTTACCAGGCCACAGAGGAAGACAATGCAGTGACTCCTGATGAGAACTATAGACTAGGATCAGAAGGAAGGAAAAGAAGACCTCCTCTATCAGTGGACTTGGGGAAGGGGATGTGTGAAGAAGGGAGAGGAAGGGAGAGACTGGGAGGGGAGGAGGAAGAGAGCTACAGTGGGGATACAAACTGAATAAAGTATAATTAATAATAAATTTAAATGTATTTCAGGATCCACTCTCACCATTTTATGTTTTACAACATTAATGAAGGGCATGTTTTCTGGGCCCTGCCATTCTGGAGAATCAGGTTCAAATTTTGTCTTTTAGGCATTTAGATCTCCCTGAGCCTTCAAATTTCTTCATTAATACCACAACAAGAATATCAGACATCTCCTGCTCATTCTCAGCATGCCATCTTTGGACAAATACTTATGCTAACCAATCAAATTAAACTTTGATGTATTTTTTTTGACCCTATATGATGTCCACATTAAAGCCAGATCCTCTGCTCATTAGGCTCATGTCAAGGAACTAAGCCTGATTAGTTTATGTTCCTTTAAATATTTTTCCAATCCATTTCAATTTCAACACACATTCATCAAAACCCTTTCTTTTTCTTTCTTTTTTTTTTTTTTAGTGTTGTATCCTTTCATTTGGAGTAGTCCTTTTTTCTTTCTTTCTTATTATCATTTACAACAATTTATTCAATTTGTATCTGGGTGTGGCCCCCTCCCTTGTCTACTCCCATTCCAACCCTCTGTCCTTCCTTTCCTATTTCTCTCCCTTAGATCAATGATAGGGGAGGTCCTCCTCCCCTTCCATCCCACCCTAGCTTATCAGGTCTTTTTAAATTTAATTTAATTTAAATTTTTTAGGTACAGTTTATTCACTTTGTATCCCAGCTGTAACCCCCATCCCCTCCCAATCCCACCCTCCCTCCCTCTTCTCCTATGCCTCTCCACTAGTCCAATGATAAGGGAGAACCTCCTCTTCTTCCATCTGACCATAGTCTATCAGGTCTCATCAGGACTGGCTTCTTTGTCTTCCTCTGTGGACCAGTAAGGCTATCCCCCCTCAGGTGGAGGTGATGAAAGATCCAGCCCATGAGTTCATGTTAGAGATGGTCCCTGGTCCTATTATTGGTGAACTTTCTTGGAAACTGAACTATCTTGGGCTAATTCTGTGCAGGAGTTCTAAGTTATATCCATGCATGGTCCTTGTTTGGAGTATCAGTCTCAGAAAAAAATCCCTCAGAACAGGAGCTTCACAAGGGGAGCAACAGAATCAAAAAATCTGGGCATATCAGGTATCAGGTCTTATCAAGACAGGTTGCATTGTCTTACTCTGTGGACTACCAAGGGTGCACTCTCCATTGGGAGATCATTAGAAAGCTTGCTACAGAGTTCATACCAGAGAAAGTCCCTGCTTCTTTCACTAGGGACCTCACTTGGAGACTGAGTCCAAATGCTACATCTGAGCTGAGATTTTAGGTCCTTTCCATGCACTGTCCTTGCTTCTGTAAACTGAATATCTGACAGAGTGCTAATATCCAGAATGTATGAAGAACTTAAGAAGTTAAACATCCAACAAAACAGGTAATAGAATTAAAAGGGGGTACAGAGATTAACAGAGAATTCTTTTTTTCATAGTACAACATGTCTTTTAATAATTGTAATTTATTAAGTGAAATATATTAAACATGGGTCCATATATATATATATATATATATATATATATATATATATATATATATATATGTGTGTGTGTGTGTGTGTGTGTGTGTGTGTGTGTATCAACAACAAAAGGCATCTATTTTAAAATGATATTAAATTCATTTTTATTCAGTGTTCACTACTAATATATTTTAAAGTAATTTACTTCCAAATTAAGTTTTTTTTCTTTTTTAACTTTTATTAATTACACTTTATTCACTTTGTATCCCCTCATTAACCCCACCCTCCTCCCCTCCTAATCCTACCTTCCCTGCCCCTTCTTCTCGCATGCCCCTCTCCATGTCCACTGGTAGGGGAGGTCTTCCTCTCCTTTCTTCTGATCTTAGTCTATCAGATCTCATCAGGAGTGGCTGCATTGTCATCTTCTGTGACCTGGTAAGGCTGCTCCCCACTCAGGGAGAGGTGATCAAAGAGCAGGCCAATCAGATTATGTCAGAGGCAGTCCCTCTTTCCATTACTATGTAACCCACTTGGACACTAAACTGCCATGGGCTACATCTGTGCAGGGGTTCCAGGTTAGTACCATGCATGGTACTTGGTTGGAGTATGAGTCTCTGGAAAGACCCCTGTGTTCAAATTTTCTGGTTTTGTTGATCTCCTTGTGGAGTTCCTGTACTCTCCAGATCTTACTATTTCCCATTTCTTTCATAAGATTCCATATACTCTGCCCAACAGTTGGCCATAATTCTCAGCATCTGCTTTGATACCCTGCGGGGTAGAGCCTTTCAGAGGCCCTCTGTGGCAGGTTCCTAACTTGTTTCTTGTTTTCTTCTTCTTCTGATGTCCATCCTCTTTTCCTTTCTGGATGGGGATTGAGCATTTTCGTCAGAGTCCTCCCTCTTGATTAATTCTTTAGATGTACAGATTTTAGTAGGTATATCCTATATTGTATGTCTATATGAATGAGTATATACTGTGTGTATATACTCTATATGCCTAATTTATTTGCGTTTTTATTTCCTATAATATATACAT